>NC_090323.1:209620097-209928664 GCF_040869045.1 Eurosta solidaginis
TTCCTCAGCAATATAAGTTAATGCATAGGGTCCAACTAGGGGGGGGGGGGGGGGGGGGTGTCCGTCACTAGCTAAGGGTGAAAACGTATCAAATTTAACAAGCGAGCCTGGAAAATTGTTCCAATATACGTAAATAAATTATCCACGCTGTTGGAAAATGAAAACAAACTGAGTCTATTTCTTTTCCTTTAACGACCTACCATTTTCGAAAAGCGGACGAAACTTAGTTTACCATTTATTTTTTGCATGGAAGTTATAAAAAGGTAGGCATGTGAAGCGTTTTTCTTGTCAAAAATAAGTTAGTTTGTTAACAAACATACCCACATTCATATAAGTGTATATATAAAATAATTAAATTAACTATTGAACATTTATTTGAAATACGTACACTGTAGTGTTTTCATTGCAATCATTCGTAATTATACATTCTTACATATTGCTTTTGTAGTCTTACATGCTTGATTAATTTAAATATGCTTTATTTATTTGTTTAATGTAAGTTATTTATGTGCATATGTAAAACTAATAACATAAACACATGTAAAATATAGTGGACTTATATACGTACCTTGCAGGGAACAGCACTAGTTCCGAACTAGCGCAGACCTACCTCATTCAGAAAAGGTACTTATGCTAATTCTTTCTCCCCGCAGTGCTTTCAACTGACACTTTTAACGTTATGATATCCTACAAAATGGCAATTGCCTCCCCTGCAAACCTTTGGAAATCGTTTTTCACTAGTTCAGCAGCCATACGTAGATATGAAATGTATTTGTTGTTGTAGCAGTGCTTCAGCCCATCCAATAGGTGCTATCAGCCACAAATTGGCATCAATTTCCTCTAAAGGGAGTCCAAGGAAACTTTCAGTTTCAACATGGGGTAGAGCACAGTGAGAGGGGTAGTAGTGGAGTTAGTTCCACATTGCAATTAAATAGATGGTTGGTCTCTTTTGGGGACACATTGCAAGCAGGACATACATTATATATGTCGAGGTTAATTCTGGATAAATAAGAGTTTAACCTGTTACATTCTTTGGCAGTTCTTTATTTTCTTCCAGTAAGTAACCTTTAGGCTTGACTACTACATCGACGACGTGTGGCGCGCAATTGCTTCTTAAGTGTAATTAGCGTCACTTTATCTTTACTGAAAGTGCTGCCGGCAAGCGATTAGGGGATTTTACTACAGCTCTGGATTTTTGGTACAATTATGGTTGCATGCTTTCCAAAATGTAGATTCTATTGGCACGTCACACCCAAAATTTTAGGGTGTAAGACAGTGGGTAGCATAATGCCATCGACGTGGATGTCTAATATGGTCGACATTTGTCGCGTCCATGTTGTAAATAAGTTCGCCGGATGATTGGGTCGGTGACAATGTCAGGCTTCGCGAGGCGAAAAAAGTGGAGGGATCAGGGAGATAGCTGTTTATTTTATTACATAGCTCATCGATGTGTGGGCCTGCACGTGTAGTAATTATCGTGCAGTCTTCGGCGTTGGATACAATGATGACTCCTTCCACTGGCGGAGGGAGCTTCGATATGTAGAAGTTAAGCAAACACGGTGATAGGACACCACCCTTTGGTGCCGTTTGTTTCATTATTCTGAGCTTAGATGTTACATTTCTGAATTGCACCGATACCAACCGACTATGCAGATAATATGCGGTGCCTATTTTCAGACTTGGAGAAAGGTAGGACCGTAAAATTCTCCTGCTTTGGCTGATTTACCAGGCTTTTGTAGCGGTGCCACCTTTGCCACGTATAGTAAAATCTGCTGCGATCGTAGTAGAACTCAAAGGCAGTTCTGTATGATAGACAACCCAATAAATTATGCATGCCGAACTTGCCAGAATAAGGGAAAACGTCAACGGGATGAGAACACCTGAATATTCATTTCATCATGAGTTATTGCAACATTTTTTACTGACATTAGACCTGATACTTTTATATAAATTTAATAAATTTGCTATGCCTTGTTAGCGTCGGCTAAGTTGATATTCAATCCGGGTTAGTGGAGCACAACATTTCCGGTGCTGTGCCAATTGACATATTTATATTTAAAATATCGTATAAGCGGTTGAACTGAATGCCTTTGGTTCTAAGTTTTAGTTAAATATTTTTTTAAATAGGATGTGATATCAACGACTTATTTGCAACAATAATTTTAGGTGTTGGCGATAAGTACATGGTAAATACATATAGGCCAGTATTAGGAGGCCAATTGTGATAACACAAAAATATACCATTACCTCTCCATCTGTGATATCATACTCCACGATCTGATCTGCAGTATCCATAAAGGGAATTACTAGGCAGAGCTGTCTGGCACCCTTTAACGCCGGGCGGTTGCACATAAGGTTATCCCCTTACCAGTAAGGCTGTGCCTAATACGGACTCCTATAAGTGTAGAAATTTAATGTGACGGGATCTCCTAAGATCCCATTTTGGTCAGGTTTGCTTAGATATTCGCCGCCGTGAGGTTTGTAGCCATCTACCGTTGATTTGACGGTAGATAGACGCTTTTAGCATTAGCTTACATATAGCAAAGCGTATACCTAAGCCTTCTTTGTTAGGAAGAATCTGTTTTGGCATGCTCTGCCTAGCAAAAATAGCAGAACTGACGTTGCCCAAGGTAGGATAAAACACATGATCTGAACAGCCTTGGTTGGCGTTGTCTTTTGATCACTGAAATGTCTTCCACAGGTCTTCCATCATATGGGTCAAATAAGCGCGGTATAAACAAATCTGCATATGTTGGGCGTTGGTCCCCATTTTTTTGCTTTAAATGACGTTATCCTTCCATTTCAGCATTTTATCCAAAACTATGCCCATGAATTTGCCCTTTTCGACAAGACTAGATTACTTAGTTCCGAAAGGTTTAATCGTTTAGTGTTTAAGATAAGCTCCACTTTATCGGAATTGTCGCGGAGTCTGCAACAGGAGGCCCAGAAGAAACCTCTCGCAGTGCTACATGCATAAATAAGACCAAACAAAGTTTGAAGGAATTCAACCTCATCAACATATGCCACAATATGCTTCTGCAAGACCTTCTCAATTGATTACTCTATGTAAAAGTAGAACTCATTTGAAGGAGTGCTTCTTTCTTGGGTGCATGGCTGCCTATGTTTTGCTAATAAGTGTCCTGTGATCGTGCGCCACCATACCCATTTTTTTATTCTTCATTCAGGAAGGGGCTGAGATCAATAATATGAATATCATCAACTGACACAAACTGTTGCTCCTGAGTAGTTAAATTGTGTATCTTCAGGGAATCATCATATCTGAAACTTGATTTGGGCTCTAGAGATTTGGTAACGTCCTCAGGCGCAAATCGGGCGCGACGTGGGTCAACAAGGGTGAACAGTAGTACTTAGTAGCACGATCTTATTCCTACCTCAATGCATCATAATGTCGCTTTTGATTTTCTTCTAGAGTTTGTGCTTTCTCTTCACGAAATTTTCGAAACCCGTTATATTCCGTAAGGGTAGCGAAATTTTCGACATTCAATTTAATTGCAGCATTCGCAGTATCACATAGAACTTACGATTTCATACTTGCGAAAAGCCGAGATATTGACTTCTCCAGAGAGAAGATATACTAGATCTACATATACTACTAGCAATGCAGCGACTAAACTGAACGTCGAGAAGCTTGCAAGCTTTATGAGTATTTCGAGATTCGAAAATCTCGCGAGAAGTTAAATCTTCGCTTCCACGACTCTTAAAATTCTCGCGTATGCGAGAAGAAATTGTGAGCTCCGCTCTCTTCTCATCTTCTCTTTGATAGACCTCCCAACGACTATTATTTCCATGCCATACCTCAACCATCAAGTTTCATGTATGATGGTTATGTCGGCCTTTGCGTTCCCTTATCTATAAGAGTCGAAACATTCCAGGTACATGTCCTTAAATCGGAGTCTTCAAAACTTTCACCATAGTCGTTAGCAGAAAAGTGAGCTGTCATGCCCGGTTTCAGGCTTTTAATCTTCCACAGTGGCGGACATTAAATCTAGTACACAATCTCCCTTCGGTATTTCTTGCGATATTTATATATATTTATTTATTTATTTATTTATTATGGCTTTCCTAAGCCTAACTTAAATCTATTTTACATGTTTATAATTGTCTTCTGGACTATGCAATCTAGATTAGTTACATCTATGTCCTGCCTTAGAGTACTATGGATGGGAGATTTCCAGATCATGCGAACAAAGTGTTGTGCTAGTGTAGTTTGTAGGCATTTTACGCATTTTAGTAAAGCGCGAAGGCAACATCTGCACGGCGATGCACTGAGTTAATCGAGTGATGCGTTTCAGTATGTCCTTCGGCAACCTTTTTTGTCTGTGTACAAGAGCTTGGGAGTCTTGGCGCTAGATAGCAGAATAGTTTCGCTGCACTTCTATTGATGCTTTGGAAGCCCGCCTGTCCAGCACTATATTGGTAGTATTCTGCAATAATTGTACAATTTTTGTTTAAATTTATTGGAATGACATGATTTAATATCATTCGGTAGTTCTTTATAGGATTTAAGACCTTTATAATACATATTACATTTGCCTGCTTCAGTTTTATAAGCCGACGGATTAAAATCATTTTTATTACGAGTATTTACAGAGTGCATATCTTTTACATATTTTACTAGAAGACCCGGCAGACGTTGTTCTGCCCTAAATTTGGCTTATCTGCATATATTTTAATGAGCTTTTTCCGTCTAGCTGTGCCCTCCCGCCCTCTTCACTTTTTCCTAATCCTTTTATTCACTCCCTCCTCCGTCTTTTTCGCTTCATCTATCACCATCTTCCTCTCATTCTACCTCTTTCTCAGTCTCCTTCTCCTTCTCTATTTTCTTTTCTCTCAAGTTCTTCTCATTCTTCTTCATCCCCTATTGCCAGTCCCAGAGGGTGGTAATTATTTTGTTCCAGTCCCACTCCGAGTCTCAGTCTCAGTCCGTCTCTGGTCTACTTCCCGGAAAAAGGATCGTAAATACTAATATTATTAATATAGGCAAATTTATATACCAAATTTCAGGCGAATCGAATAGGACTTATGTAAATAGGTATGTTTGAACAAAATCGACCGACGCATCTCTTCAAACACCGGCGACCAACTAACACACATTTTAGCCTTTCTTTTAATATATATAAATTTTTATTTTTCACACTTCACTATAATATTAAAACGAAATATAGAATATTCGTTACTTTCGAAATTCGGCATAAAAATTGCACATGGAACAACTAAAGGATCTCTTGAATTAAAAAAAATGTCTTAGTACCTCAAATCGCGGGCCCCTCAGAAACCACGGCCCTCCTCTCGCCGGCCCTGGTGATTCGCTATATATATATATATATATATATGTATGTAAAGTTAAATAAAGGGCGAATTAATGTGGACTTATAACCATAAACCCATAACCAGATAAAATAGCTGATCACACCTAGGTTATGGTATGGCACCATTAATCGATTACATTGATTTCCATAAGGTAGATTCGATCAGCTGCTTTATCTGGTTATGGCTTTATGGTTATAAGTCACCATTAATTCGCCCTTAAGCCCGTGCACAAACATATCCATAACAACTGAAAAGAGGTGCACCACTGCGTATACGTAACATTTTATTATTACGTATAAACAAATCAAAAAATTTGCAATAAAATAATATTGCGACTATAAACTTAGATATAGCCTATCCTATGTCTCAAGCTAGATTAAACTACATATGGGGTGCAAAACAAATTCAAAGTCGGTTCAGTAGTTTAGGATTCCATCGCAGCCGTAAATGTTGTGCCACGTGTTTTTTACATATTAAGATATGAGTTCTCAAATACGCAGACAAAGTTCCTTCTATTATGTTTTTAATAAATTTCGTCATTCCAATTAAGAGGCATAGCATGTCTCTGATAGGTGTGTCATACCGTTTTTTGAGAATGAATATCATAGCTCGGCTCGCAAGATGAAAAATATTATTATATTATTATAGATCTGTAGACGATGATTTTATACCTTCTATTTAAATATTTGCAGATTCGTTGTGTAAAATATAACTTTTTCGCTTTTTTTCCTGCCGTATAATCCACGTGCTCGTTGAAATTCAGCTTATCATCTATTTTTATTCCCAAGTATTTTATGGTGCTGACTTTTTCACTTAGTTCGTTATTTATATTTAAGTTTTGTAGCTCACTGTTTTCACTTTCAGTCTGTTTACGCATAATCAACTATATACGCTGTTAAGATCTTCTGGCAGCTTAGCATATATTTCAGTAATATTGTTCCCACTTATCATCAGCAATGTATCATCAGCAAACAATTTTATTTCACAGTGCTTTATGGAGCTAGTTATATCATTAATATATATATTGAACAGTATACGTGCCAGCACAGACCCTTGAGGTAGACCAACAGGTACCTCCCTTTTATCCGATACGGACGTTCTAATCACTGTTCTTTGGTATTTGTTAAAAGGGAAGTCTTGAAACCATTTTAGTTCTATACCAGAATTGCCAATGTAAGCAGGTTGCTTGGTAGTACGAACGGACACAATAATCCCTGGTAAGCCTTCGGTGTTCCCACCAAGCAACATCGTGTAGCATCCAGATTGCTTACGAATGTGCATGAACAAGAAGATAAAAGTGGACGCTTTGCATGACAATACCATAACCCCACATTATACTCGTAAGCATTGCATTTTGATGAACGGCTATTCACTAAAGTAGATGAATACAACTTTCAACTAGCTTTGTGAAGACTGTCTTCCACATACAGATTCTCAGGCATAACGAACTTATAATGAGCTGATTTTCACAGCGTTTTAACCTGTTTTTTTATGCCTCATTGCACGTTAATACCTGAAGAGCTAAGCAATTTATGTGCTAATTAGTGACAAACAAACAATTTGATTGACGCAAGAGGCGCAACCATTCATCTTAAGTAAAGCAATGCGTTGTTAATGATATGCAAGTGTGAAGTCATTTACATATTTGTAACATTTAGCTCTCGACTAAAAAAGTGTAGCATGCAACGTTTAAACAATATTTTGTGTATGCGGTATCATTAAGGGCTTGTTACACATTTGTGAGATAAATATGTGAGAAATGCGAAACCTTTTTTTTTTTGGTGTGTTCAGATAGTTGCCTACGGTATGTTGGATACCAAATATACGAATTGTTACTTTATAAAAATGTGGCTGAGTTGAAATGAACGCAATCAGACACCAAATCAGTTCAGATAAATTTCAAATCTCTCCCGATATGAGCGAGCTAGCAGCTGAAAGTTGCTAGTTTTCGCAACGTGCCGTATTCATATCTGGAAAAGTAACACCAACATCGGAAGCATTGCCCTACACCTTCGGGGAGTTTCTTCAACTAACCAAAATATGAATGAAACAAATTTTAACGAAACTAGAAAGGGGGCTGAAGAAGCGGAAGTAAATTTAAAAAATATTGAAGAGAAGATAGGGAAGAGGGATAAGCAGAGTATTTATGGAAGAAAAATTAATTGAACTAAATGGAATGGGAAGAAAAGAAAAAGGACAATATTTTTTAAAAAACAAAAAAATTTCGCGCAAACATATTTGTACCACTTGAAAATACGAGCACCGGTGCGTATACGCAACATTTTTTGTATTATCCCTGAAGAAAATTGTGCGATTAATACCTAAAGAGATTGGTCTCCGATTGATCTCTTTTGTCTACATTTGGGCATAATTGATCCCGTTTAGTCCCTTTCGGGTACAGTTGGGATTAGTCAGTTTGATATCTATGTAGCCCATTTCATGAAATATTAAAAAAAAAAACGCAACGAAATGAATAAAATAAAGATTACTGCTGATTGAATCGTATCATTTAAGAAAATGCGGAGGCATATACCGAACTTAAAATAGAACGACGCCGGAGATAGGGTTAAATTTTCGGAGAATATTTTTTATTCCATTTTGTAAAGTGGGCAGAACAACTTACATCAAATAGCTTTTGTGGCTTGGCAAACTCTTCGATTGTGTTTCTGCCATGAAAAATGCGACTATGCCCTATTCGAGTCCTTATAGAAGCGAAATGAGACTCGTCTTCTTATGTTCCCATATGGCTACAAAGGGGATTTGTGCTATTGATCCCTTTTGGGTATAAATTGTTCCAATTAGTCTCTTCATAGGACATGCTCAAACAAAAGGGAACAATTCAACTCATACAAAGAGTTCAAAACTAGAATTGGCCGCATACTACTTTGCGGCTCATCCTGGATGCATCCTAGACAATTCCGCTGCTCTCTTCACGGCCATAATTTCCGCCTGAAAGTGGCTTCAGTAATCTGGAAGCCTGAAGGATCTTCTTATTTCTGGATAGACACAGTAATCCGCAGACTCGACCCCCTTCTGTTGATGTGGAACCATCAGTATACACATCTATAGTATGTTCTGCCATTTTTGCGCACTTGCACTAACCCTCGGACTCAATTGTGGCCTCAAGTTCTCGAAGCTCAGGCATGAGACCATATATTTTTCCCGATATTAGTTGGTACTATACTGCTATCGCCATATGTTCTGCACTCAAGCTGCCGCGAGGCTTTAAACTTTGCTGCAGTTGCTATTACGATGTTTTTGGCTATTAGGTCTGCAGACGGGATATTTAGAATCGCGTGTAATGCTACCATCCGGTTAGTTTTATGGCTCCCGTTATCACTGACACTCTGCATACGGCCTCAAGTTTTTTGGTATATGTAGTTATTTTTATGGTTGCCCAGCAAACAAGAACTCCGTAGTAAAGCATGGTTTTACAATTGCCGTAAATACCCAATGAGAGAGTTTCTGGCGACAGGCCACGCATCCTCTTACATGCATACAGCGCCGCGGAGGCTTTCTTCGCTCTGCTCTCTCTTCCACATGGAGTTTCCATGAAAACTTACTGTCTGGTATAACTCCTAGATATTTTGTGCTGTACTTTTCTTGTGTGGTTACCCCTCCGCGTTAAGGTTTAGCCAAATGAGGGAACTTATATCTCTTAGCTAATAATACTAGATTGGTTTTTTCTTCGCTGGAGGTGTACATCCCGAAGTGCTTGATCCATTAGAGAGCTGATTTCTGCCGGTTATGATGACTGCAACGTCATCTGCATAAGCCGTTAGTTTTACTGGTCCTCCGTCGATCCGCCTAGGTAATTGGTTTATAACCAGCGTCCACAGCATTCCGCAGCTTAACATGGAGTGGATATTGTTTTTGAGACCTTTAAAGACTAATTTTGGGACCTTTTTTGAGCTCAATTGGAACTACTTCGAGATCATGACAGGAAAATTTCCAGACTGCTTCCGGCGTCAGTTCCACAATGTTCTACAGACATATCATGATTGCTCTATAGGTCATTTTAAGATTATTCTGAGACTACGTCTGTATTTTGAAGGTATTTATAATAGACAATTCTGTCGAGGAGGAAAGTTGTCTTCTGTCTGCTTGAATGTGCCGTCCACTCCAGCTTTATCTTCTCTCTTCTCCTATTTCAGCGAAAGCAGTTTCTCTGTCATCCGTGGAGCGCCTTCATGTTTGTCAATGCTTATCAGTGGATTTTTCTTCTTCTCTTCACTTTTATCTTCCTCTCTGTCTAAGCTATTGTTTTCTTCTACGGAACTATTTTCATATTTCCTTGGAATTTTCTTACCTTTTCTTACCTTCGTTTACCTTCATAATCATTTTAATTTTGTCTCTGGCTCGGTTTTCTCCTCGCATTGCTCTTCATGTTTTCTTTACCTTGTCTTTGTCCTCGTAACTCTTTGTGCTTTCTATAGTATTGGTTTTAACACGTATTCGCCATATTTCTTGGTATTTTTCTTCTCACCTTCATCTTTGTCGTTGCAGCTCTCTTCATTATCATCATCTATGTCTTGGATTCTTTTACAAATTGTTTTTATACTCAGTTGAGCAGAGCACACAGAGTATATTAACTTTGATTGGAGAACGGTTGGTTGTTCAGGTATAAAGGAATCGAGATAGATATAGACTTCCATTTTTCAAAATCATCAGGATCGAAAAAAAATTTGATTGAGCCATGTCCGTCCGTCCGTCCGTCCGTCCGTTAACACGACAACTTGAGTAAATTTTGAGGTATCTTGATGAAATTTGGTATGTAGGTTCCTGAGCACTCATCTCAGATCGCTATTTAAAATGAACGATATCGGACTATAACCGCGCCCACTTTTTCGATATCGAAAATTTCGAAAAAACGAAAAAGTGCGATAACTCATTACCAAAGATGGATAAAGCGATGAAACTTAGTAGGTGAGTTGGGCTTATGACGCAGAATAGAAAATTAGTAAAATTTTGGACAATGGGCGTGGCACAGCCCACTTTTTAAAGAAGGTAATTTAAAAGTTTTGCAATCTGTAATTTGGCAGTCGTCGAAGATATCATGATGAAATTTGGCAGGAACGTTACTCCTATTACCATATGTATGCTTAATAAAAATTAGAAAAATCTGAGAACGGCCACGCCCACTTTAAAAAAAAATTTTTAAGTCAAATTTTAACAAAAAATTTAATATCTTTACAGTATATAAGAAAATTATGCCAAAATTCAACTCCAGTAATGATATGGTGCAACAAAACACAAAAATAAAAGAAATTTTAAAAATGGGCGTGGCTCCGCCCTTTTTCATTTAATTTGTCTAGGATACTTTTAATGCCATAAGTCGAACAAAAATTTACCAATCCTTGTGAAATTTGGTAGGAGCTTAGGTTCTAGGACGATAACTTATTTCTGTGAAAAAGGGCGAAATCGATTAAAGCCACGCCCAGTTTTTATACACAGTCGGTCGTCTGTCCTTCCGCTCGGCCATTAACACGATAACTTGAGCAAAAATCGATATATCTTTACTAAACTCAGTTCACGTACTTGTCTGAACTCACTTGGTATTGGTGTAAAAAATGGCCGAAATCCGACTATGACCACGCCCACTTTTTCGATATCGAAATTTACGAAAAATGACATAATTCTCTACCAAATATGAAAAAGGGATGAAACATGGTAATTGGATTGGTTTATTGACGCAAAGTATATCTTTAGAAGAAAACTTTGTAAAATGGGTGTGACACCTACCATATTAAGTAGAAGAAAATGAAAAAGTTCTGCAGGGCGAAATAAAACACCCTTGAAATCTTGGCAGGAATACTGTTCGTGATATTACATATATAAATAAATTAGCGGTATCCGACAGATGAAGTTCTAGGTCACCCTGGTCCACATTTTGTTCGATATCTGGACAACGCCTTCACATATACAACTAAGGGCCACTCCCTTTTAAAACCCTCAATAATACCTTTCATTTGATACCCATATCGTAAAAACATATTCTAGAGTCACCCCTGGTCCACCTTTATGGCGATATCTCGAAAAGGAAACCACCTATAGAACTAATGCCCACGCCCTTTTGAAATACTCATTAGCACCTTTCATTTGATACCCATGTCGTACAAACAAATTCTTGGGTCACCCCTGGTCCACCTTTATGGCGATATCTGGAAAAGGAGTCCACCTATAGAACTAAGCCCATGCCCTTTTAAAATACTCATTAACACCTTTCATTTGATACCCATATCATACAAACAAATTCTAGAGTCAGCCCTGATCCACCTTTATGGCGATATCCCTGAATGGCGTCCACCTATAGAACTATGGTCCACTCCCTCATAAAATACTTTTTAATAACGTTCATTAGATACACATGTCATACAAACACATTCCAGGGTTACCCTCGGTTCATTTTCCTACATGGTTATTTTCCCTTATGTTGTCACCATAGCTCTCAACTGAGTATGTAATGTCCGGTTATACCCGAACTTAGCCTTCCTTACTTGTTTTTGTTTGTTTTTATTTGAATTCGTCTTAAGACTTGTCGTGGTTCTCTCTACACCTTCAAAGGCGAAGCTAAAACGAAGCTATACGAGGTGAAAGCCAAGGAAAATTTATACAAGGTGATGACAAAGCGAGTTTAACTCAATTCGCCGTGCAGAAGAATATTAAATCAAAACAAAATTTGTATTGATTTTGATTAACTAACATATCGTTGTAGCAACGCGTTGTATGGAAAATATCAAGAAGATGCAATCAGCAGGTGGGATAACATCAGATGTTACTGAATTCGTCTTGGGTGAAGGCAAAGCAAATTCAATTCAATTCAATTCGCCGCAGAACGACAGCTTAAAAGAAAAATTTCGTTAATTTCCCCTTACTCACGTCCTGCTGCACCAAGGCGAATTCGCCACCAATTCGCCGTGCAGAAGAACGTCAAGTTAAATGAAAATTGTCTTTGGTTTCGATTAACTGACATATTATTGCACCAAAATTATCAAGAAGAAGCAATCAGCTGTTGGGATCACAATACCTGGTACTGAACTCGCCTTGTGCTGCGCCAAATTTTGCCTGGAAGATCACAATAACAAGCAATCAGCCGATGGCAAAACATCACCTTACTTATACTGAACTCGCATTGCGCGAAGCCGCATCCATTTTTTACTTACTTCACACAAGTTTTTAGTTTTGAAATTTTGAGACAATTTTTAAAGAAAAAATATTAAAACTTACTTTTTCTATGCCTTTTAATAAACAATTAAGCTATTTATTATTTAACAAGCAACATCTTCTTCGCTTTATACAGTTTGTGCAATTTGTATAACAAATATTTTTTTTTTTAATTTGTACAAAAAGGGTTTAGTTAAGTTATAGAACAGAATAAAAGGTAATGTAGAAACCTTAAAAATATCAGATAAAAATTGTTAAGTTCAAAGAGTTGTAAAATTAAATTTCCTCTTTTAATAGCCTCTCCAAAAATGTTAAATACTTCGTAATTGAGCGCAGGTTTCATCAATACCATCACATTTACTTCTTTATTATCAACGCTGAAACTCAATGAAAATGATGTAAAGCATGATGATCAAAATGATCATGATGATGATATGGATCTAAAGAAATTGGATGATATGCTTTGATTATTGGCGCAGGGTGATAAGTTTTGATAATTGGATGTACGACAGTCTTCAATACAGGCACTACAACTGGTTTGATGATTGGCGCGCTATGTATGACTGTGGAGCTTTGATGTGAGATGGCTGCTGGTATATGCACATATTTAGTCAAATGCAACGGCTCGTGATGATGATGCAGCAAAGGATACTCAATGTGGGGATAATGGCCATGTAGATAACCCGGACGTGCGCTAGCTAAAGCGAAGATTGTAGATATGATAAGAGACTGAAAAGAAAGAAAAAATTGGTTTATATATGTATGCACGTAAGCAACCTTTTGAATAGAATTGAAAATGAAAACTGAAACTTTTGTTGTATTTGCAACCTATTTTGTATACTTAATAGACAACGTTGTGATCAACGAATGGCATGCATTCAAACTTTAAGATGTATGCACGAGCCCGTCTCTACGTGGCTAAATGCAAGAAAGAAACAAATACAAGGAAAGCTTGCCTTTGAAAGTTGAAAACGATTTCGCAAGTTGACTCTCACACCCGCTCCCCGAGAGCACAAGTCCACGAAACGGTACCACCGCTGACGAAAAAATTGCTTACGGATCACCACGGAAAAACAGCTGGTGCTGTAAATAAAGCCGCGTTGCAACCTAAAAAAGGAACTCTATTTCACTCAATGTGAACACTATCGTAAGTTGAAGGAAGTGAAAGGCCTTTTTTAGGAGGAAAGACTAGAGCAAGGGTTTGGATCGCCAAATTGTGAAACTCCTGGAGAAACGTCTAACAAAAAGAACTATCTTATTATGTGTGGCAGACTGATCCATAATACGAAATGTATTGAGGAGCTTTGCCTTAGGAGCTAAGTTATGCCTATACTGTGAAATCTAACGGTAAACACCTCATTATTGAAGAAAATACTGCTTTCAAAGATATCGCTTAAGCCGCTGATATAGCTCTAACATTAACCAGAAAACATTTTCCGAGTCTAGGTGAGCTACTGCTGACCGCATTTATACTCCTAAATGACTGATTCCAAGTAAGTGACCTCAAAGGGAAACCTGCAAAAACTGAAATGGTTCTATTCACCAGAAAACTTTCGTCAAGTAGATTTTACTACACCGACAATTCCTCTAAATAACAAAATCATCAGAGTCCCTGAGCAACACAAACGCGCTGATATCTCCACTCCGAGCCAAAATCCACAGCAGCTTTCTCGGAGGGTTTCAAAATTAATGACAATGTGGGTAGTTGTATCTTCTCAAAAGATGTTTCGATCTCCTCAAGTATTTCGCTGTCGAGCTCTTGGAGCGCCTTTCACGGCCCATGTCATTTACTCAAACTGTCAAGCAGCAATCGGAACTATTTAAGTAGGGGGGGGGGGGGGCTTCTTTGAAAGTAGAAATCGATTGCAGACAGTCGCTAAATGAAGCCTCTCGTGCACCACAATGGTGATGTTGTGACAGTGGTATACCAGGAACCTGTGAACTAGCGATAAAAGCCAATGAACAGGCTGCGTTAAATCAGTTAAGGTACTTCGCTTTTCTTTGCCACTTCCTCTTGTCTATATTTACCGGGAAAATGAATGTCAGAAGGGCATTTGAGCCCATTACTTAGCTTCGCCTATACGAAAGGAAAAAGCGAAAGATCTATCTAAATTTTTTCTTATTTGGTCCATTGTTTGGATACTGTCTGTTGGATGTTCTCGGAGAACGCATAGGAAACCTTACGAATAAATTCCGCCGAAGCTGTAGAGATGACGAGGAGAAAGAAAGTGTTGATGATTCCTCAGAAGACGCCGTATTCTAGGCAGGACATGCATCGAATATCTGAACAAATAATTTATCGAGTGTTTACCGAAGTTTGGCTCTATTGAAATTGAATGTATTCTGCGCTACATTAGACGGGCAAATCGTTTGAACTTTTTAGGTATATAAAGGAGGAAGAGAATTAGCTCATTCATTGGCATCACAATAGCGAAGCTAGTTGTTGTTGTTGTAGCGTTAAGGTTGCTCCCCGAAGGCTTTGGGGATTGTATTCGATGTAATGGCCCTTTGCCGGATACGGATCCGGTACCCTCCGGTACCACAGCACCATTAAGGTGCTAGTCCGACCATCTCGTGAACAATTTATGTGGCCACATTAAACCTTCAGGCCATTCCCTCCCTCCCCACCCCCAAGTTCCATGAGGAGCTTGGGGTCCCCAGAGCCTCGTCTGTTAGTGAAACATGATTCGCCGCGAATAGGTGAGGTTGACAATTAGGTTTGGAGAAGCTATATATTGCGCTGGTAACCTAAAGGGTTGCGCTACACAGTCCCTTGAATCTGGTATATTAGTCGCCTCTTACGACAGGCGTACCTACCGCGGGAATATTCTGACCCCCTAACCCGCTGGGGTGGAGCAAAGCTAGTCTTAGTGTATACCACGGCATTGCTGGGGGAGCGCTATAACTAAGCCCAACCTAAGCTAGGTCAGGTTACGTGATAGCTGCCCTGATAGGGGAAGTTCACTTGGACAACAATATGTTACGTTGTGATACCACATAGAATAAAATAACGGCGACGTAGATAAAGCTCCTTACAGAATCGCAGGGTAGCAACGATAAAGATATCGATCTCATCCTTGGATAAATCCTCTGGAGATCTAAGTGCGGGGGAAATACTTTCACCTAGTTCTGGGAAAAGGAGGGCAATCAAGAATAAATTGATTTGATGATTGAACCTCATCATCCTCCATGCAGCTACAGAAGGATGGAGTTTTCAGTATATTGAGACGTACTATATGGATATTATATCGACAGACCTCCTGTCATACACTTCCGGCCAGAAAGATATTGCTACCCTGCAAGGGGTGGTATCCGCCCAACGGTTACTGAGCTGATTCGAGGCCCTGCTATGGAGGTGCAAAACACAGGTGGCCAGCGGAATCCCGAAATCCCTACAGTCATCTTCATCCAGTTCAGTTGTACTAATGCGGGTTAAGATATCCGTTTGACAGTTGCCCGTGATATCACTATGGCAAGGAACCCACATAATCTTAATTATAAAATAGTTCAATGCAATCGCAAGCGAGGTCAGGCACTCCCAGACCATCCTCGATCCTGTAGTTCAACTCAAGGTCTTGATAGCCTCTTGGCTATCAGAGTAGATATTAAATTCTCTAACCGTGGCAGCACTGGATAGCATTTCATCCACCGTATCCTTAATCACAGCAACTTCTGCTTGGAATTTACTGCAAGGAACAACCAATTTAAACTTGCGACTTACATTTAGCTCTTGACCACCAACTTCGACCCATCCGTCAACAAGTTAACGGGTCCTCTACCCTAGATGATTTCTCTTCCCCACACCTCTCTCGGGGGAACGACTGGTGTGAAAGTTGTATAGGGAGCAGTTGTCGGCATACAATAGTCCACCCTGTTCGAACAGCAAGCTATGCTCCACGAATTCTCAGTCTTAATTCCACGGAATACTGATGTCTTGGATATAGGCTGATCTAACATGTTTTTGCCGTCTAGAGATAAAAAAAAATACGCACTCAAACAGCGTTTAAAATAAGTATCGGAGTGCTTGTGATTTTTCCAAGCTTAAATTTGTACAAAACTCTTAATACGATTCAATGTTGCGGAATCAATAACCCGATTAGGTTGAACCTGCCGTTCAATAAAGACCTCACATAAACTAAATGTGTTCATAGTGTAATAGCCCGCTTACAAACGCTTTAAAATCCATGGTAATCCTTCTTCCAAATTTCACTTTGACCATTTCTCGTCGTCCATCCAACACTTACCAGCTTAAACATTTTCACCTGCAACTCTCTGCTTATTTTCTGAACAGCGTATAATCCTTCTTTTCAGTCCTTTAATCCTTTGCGAAAACAAGCAGCACAGCTAACCTTTTTCTGTGTATTTTCTCTTTACGATTTTTGCACTTGATTATTTTGTTTAAACCGTTTTTTTTTCTGCGTAACGTTGCAATTTGAATGAGAACACCAACTGATGGCATCAAATGACGATTCAAGCTCTTTTATATTTTAACTTTTAAATGTTGAAAAAAGTGTATTTTTGCAGTAACTAAAACCATTGACAAAGTTTTTTTTTTACCGCAGCAGCAACATCAGCAGCCTCAGTCAGCGGTGGTAACAATAGCGCAATATGTGCAATAGCGGCGCCAACAACAATAGCAAGAACTGATAAACAAAATTTTTTGTTGCAATAATAATTGGCCTCAACAATTATCGCTATTGTTGTTGTAGGCGCTATTTCAGCTTCTGTTACTACTTCTGTTGCTGCCACAATTGATTGTTGTTGAAGCAGCAGCTGTTTCATAGAAAACTATACACATACATATTTACATACATTGGTACTTGTCGGCTTATTGAAGGTAAGTACTTAGCGCTGTTTTCCCTGGTACGTTGTTCGTTTGTTTTTTGTTAGTGTAATCGCATTTAAGTCGTCTCTATTACATGTGAATACATAAGTACATACATACATACATACATAGGTATATGCCAATATATGTATATAGTCACTTCTGACTTCATGTTAGCCATGTCGGCGGCAAGCCATTCTATTTATGCTAGCGTTTATTCCGTTGTTTATTCATTCATTCTTTCACATATTAGCGGTAAAACCCATACAAATGCACAACTTGATATTTACAAAGACTGATCGAAGAATAAAAATGTTGCAGGGACGAAGAATATTGAGAAGCAAGCTTCACAAAACCTCTAGTAGGTCACATTCACCACTTACCACAGTAGAATTTGTTAAACTGCCACTGTCTGTATTTATTATTTAACAATTATTTGTACACTTTTAATTCAGTTATGTGTTCACAATTTACATTTTTACACTCTAAAACTACAATCAGTGTATTTTGTGTGCTTAGATTATGTTAAAAATTGTGTTAAAGTTTTTGGTGTGGTGGAAGTGCTTTCCACCGAAGTTCGCGGCTGCAACATTTTATTCTTCGATCAGTCTTTGATATTTATTCACCCAACAAATATTCAGTAGTTATTTTGCATCCGTTGCTGTTAGAAAATCAAAAACCAAACAAAAATAACAAAAAGTAGCAGACAGAGTGCTAATAAATACATGTTATATACCCAGTAGTGGGAAATGTTCATTTCTATCGGATGTATGTTACACGTTTTATAATTTCGTAACTAGGCTAATGTTTCCAGACACCTTTTCTTGTCCAAAAATTTATTTGCCTACGTTGAAAAAGTGGGCCTCGCCTTTCTCTCTCTATACCATTGTTGTCTACTTTTTTCTATACACAGCTGAGCAGAGCTCACAGAGTATATTAACTTTGTTCGCATAACGGTAATCCGTAACGGAATAAACTAATCGAGATAGATATAGACTTCTATATATCAAAATGATCTGGGTCAAAAAAGAAATTCATTTAGCTATGCCCGTCCGTCCGTTCGTCTGTCCGTCCGTCTGTAAACAAGATAACTTGAGTAAATTTTGAGGTATCTTGATGAAATTTGGTATGTAGGTTCTTGGGTGCTCATCTCAGATCGCTATTTAAAATGAACGAAATCGGACTACAACCACGCTCACTTTTTCGATATCGAAAATTTCGAAAAACCGAAAAAGTGCGATAATTCATTACCAAAGACGGATAAAGCGATGAAACTTGGTAGGTGCGTTAACCTTATGACGCAAAATAGAAAATTAGAAAAATTTTGGACAATGGGCGTGGCACCGCCCACTTTTAAAAGAAGGTAATTTAAAAGTTTTGCAAGCTGTTATTTGGCAGTCGTTGAAGATATCATGATGAAATTTGGTAGGCACGTTACTCCTATTACTATATGTGTGCTAAATAAAAATTAGCGAAATCGGATGACGAACACGCCCACTTTTAAAAACAATTTTTTTTTAAAGTCAAATTTTAACAAAAAACTTAATATCTTTACAGTATAAAAGTAAATTATGTCAACATTCGACTCCAGTAATGACATGGTGCAACAAAATACAAAGATAAAAGAAAATTTCAAAATGGGCGTAACTCCGCCCTTTTTCATTTAATTCGTCTAGAATACTTTTAATACCATAAGTCGAACACAAATTTATCTGTTATATCTGATAACTGTTTTCTGTGAAAATGGGCGAAGTCGGTTGAAGCCACGCCCAGTTTTAATACACAGTCGACCGTCTGTCCTTCCGCTCGGCTGTTAACACTATAACTTGCGCAAAAAACGATATATCTTAACTAAACTTGGTTCACGTTCTTATCTGAAGTCACTTTATCTTGGTATAAAATTTGGCCGAAATCCGACTATGACCACGCCCACTTTTCCGATATCGAAAATTACGAAAAATGAAAAAAATGCCATAATTCTGTACCAAATATGAAAAAAGAGATGACACATGGTATTTGGATTGGTTTCTTGACGCAAAATATAACTTTAGAAAAAACTTTGTAAAATGGGTGTGACACCTACCATATTAAGTAGAAGAAAATGAAAAAGTTTTGCAGGGCGAAATCAAAAGCCCTTGGAATCTTAGCAGTAATACTGTTCGTGGTATGACATATATAAGTAAATTAGCGGTACCCGATAGAAGATTTTCTGGGTCACCCTGGTCCAAATTTTGTTCGATATCTCGAAAACGCCTTCACATATACAACTAAGGCTACTCCCTTTCAAAACGCTAATTAATACTTTGAATTTGATACCCATATCGTACAAACACATTCTAGTGTCACCCCTGGTCCACCCTTATTGCGATATCTCGAAAAGGCGTCTACCTATATAACTAAGGCCCACTACGTTTTAAATAATCATTAACACCTTCCATTTGATACACATGTCATACAAACACATTCCAGGGTTACCCTAGGTTCATTTTGCTAAATGGTGATTTCCCTTTATTTTGTCTCCAAAGCTCTCAGCTGAGTATGTAATGTTCGGTTACACCCGAACTTAGGCTTCCTTACTTGTTTGTATTTTTCTTTTTTATATATTTTTGTCCTTCCTTTATTCCATTTATCCCTCCCACTCCCACTCGCACTTTCACTCTTATCCGACGCGCACTCCAACTCCCACCCCTACTCCCACTCTGCCTCCCATTCTCTCTCCCACACCCATTTCCACTCTCACTCCCTTTCCAGCGCTCTCTGCCGCTCTCTCTCCCCTTCGCACCACAACTCCCACTCCAACTTTCTTTCCCATCCGCACTCTCTCCCACGGTCACTTCCACTCCCACTCCAACTCTCATTCCCACTCCAACTCTCACTTGAAATCTCACTCTCGCTCAAATTCGCACTGCACCGCCGCTCATACATGGAGTCTGTACAATACATTTTGTATACCTTCTTAAAATAAAAGGAAAGTAGATCTAACGCCTTTAAGTATATTATGTTGAAATTCGTCAAAGGCATTGTTCTTACTATGTATTACATATTGATCGCGTGAAAATGAGTAGATTAGGTTTATACTCACCTTCGCTAAAAAAAAGTGGTTAAAGTCTCATTACTAGCTCATAGCTACTGGGAGCGGCAAATTCTGGTAACACTATTGACACATTCAGTTAATGTGAAGTCTTTTTGACCGGCCATTTCAACATAAACTATACTCGCCTTAAGTAAATGTCCAATATCTTTTTGGCATGTGATGGTATTTTACTAATACCGAGCGCTTGAACTATATCAAATTCAACCAGACTAAGTTACGGTTCGAGGAATACATTCACTTACGGGATGCAGTGAATAACGATGGAAATGTGAATGACATCGGTAGAATGATCATATTACCAGGAACATATACTGGTAGCCCGCGACACATGCATGAATATGCACAGGATGCCATGGCGTATGTTCGCGCTTATGGACGGCCGGATCTGTTTATTACTTTTACATGCAATCCGCAATGGAGTGAAATCAAAGACCATTTGTTTCCCAATTGATCGACACGACACAACTGCACCTATTTTCAAACTAAAACTAAAATCACTTATGGACTTTATTGTCAAACATAGAGTGTTTGGAGAGGTGCGTTGTTATATGTATTCCGTTGAATGGCAAAAGCAGAGATTACCGCACGCACACATTTTGATTTGGTTTGTTGATAAAATTACACCGGATCAAATCGATTGTGTGATATCAGCTGAAATATCGGATCAAACGATTGATCCAGATTTGTTCGAAGTCGTCACAAAAAATATGATACATAGACCTTGCATTGAATGTGAACTCTCCGTGGCATGATTGATGTTCGAAGCGATACCCACGAGCATTAATTTCGGATACGGTCACAGGTGACGATGGATATCCGGCACATCGTCGTCGATCCACTGATGACAATGGTAAATCAATGATAATTAAGATGGAAAATCAAAATATTGAAGTTGACAATCGTTGGATTGTTCTATATTGTCCATTGCTGTCCAAAGCATTCAAAGCGCATATTAACGTGGAACTGTAATTCCGTTAAATCTATTAAATACATTTGCAAATGTGTAAATAAAGGAAGCGATGTGGCTGTATTCGGTGCAGTCCAAAATGACAACGACGAGATTAAAAAATATCAAATGGAGCGTTATATAAGCAGTAACGAAGCGATATGGCGAATTTCTTCATTACCAATACACGAAAGACATCCAACAATCGTTCATTTAGCGGTTCACCTTGAAAATGGCCTACGCGTTTATTTTACTCCTGAAAATGCAGCGCTTAGAGCAAAAAGTGTACCGTCTCCAACTTTGACTGCCTTTTTTCATTTATGTCAATCGGACGATTTTGCAAGAACATTACTATATGCAGAAGTGCCACAATATTTCACGTGGGATAAATCTAGGGAAACATTTTAAAGGCGAAAACAAGGAAAATCAGTTCAAGGTCATCCTAATGTGTTCTCAACAGATGGATTAGGACTCATTTATGCAGTTCATCCAAATAATGCTGAGTGTTTTTACTTGCGATTGTTGTTAATTAATGTTCGTGGCGCAACATCATTCCAAGCTTTAAGAACAATTAATGGTGAATTGTGCGCTACATATCGTGAAGCATTTCAACAATTAAATTTGTTGGAGGATGACTAGCATTGGGAAGGTACGCCTACCGTTTCAGATGTAATGGCCAGTCCACATGAAATACGAACATTATTTTCGATAATAATTGCAATGTGCTCCCCATCTAATCCATTGAAATTATGGAATAATTTCAAAGATTTTATGCTAGATAATATTTTAAACCAAATGCGTCGAAATACTGCAAATTTAGTACAATTGGGCATGCCAGCAGCAAATCGTCCAATGCATGATATTTTCAATCGAGAACTGGGGCGTGAATACCATTATAATTGTAATGAAGTACACACATTTGTAACATGAAATTTAACGAAATTGAATGACCAACAGTAACATGTTTATGATACAATCATGAATAATGTTAGCCATGGAAGTGGTGGATTATTTTTCTTGGATGCTCCTGGGGGAACAGGCAAGACATCTTTGATTTCATGGATAATATCAACAATTCGATCAGATAATAACGTTCCGGAATTGCGGATACATTACTGGAAGGAGGTCGTACAGCACATTCTGCATTAAAGTTGCCTTTGAATATGCAGGTAAATGAAACACCATTATGTAATATTTCGAAAACATCTGGAATGGCAAAAATTCTTAAAATATGCAAGCTCATCGTATGGGACGAGTGTACTATGGCACACAAAAAATCATTGGAAGCACTTGATAGAACTTTGAAAGATCTACGAGGAAGCAAAACAGTCTTTGGAGGTGCCATGATTTTACTGGCTGGAGATTTCAGGCAAACATTACCTGTGATCCTAAAACCCAGGGCTGCAGATGATTGATTTCATGCATGTTTAAAATCATCGTATTTATGGAGACACGTAAACACGCTTACATTTACTACAAACGTACGTGTTCAAATACAAAACGATGGGTCAGCAGCTGAATTTTCACAGCAATTACTGAAAATCGGAAATGGCAAAATGTCCGTCGATCCAGTAATGATTTCCCTAACAATTTCTGCATTTTTGCACAGTCTAAAGAGGCATTGATACAGAGTGTACTTCCAAACATAGTTCTACATTACAAAAACTATGATTGGCTCAGCGAGAGAACAATTTCAGCTCGGGAATATAAGGACGGCGATGATATAAATGCAGCTATTCTGGATCAAATACCTGGTGACATAGTTGCATATAAGTCAATGGACACTATTACTGATCAAGATGATGTCGTAAATTATCCAACTGAATTCTTAAACTCACTCGATTTCCGATTATTATGCTGAGCAACATTAATGTGCCACGACTTTGCAACGGTACCAGACTCGCTGTGAAGAATTTTGATAGGGAAGTACAAAGGAGAAGAAGTTTTGATACCCAGAACTCCACTGATCCCGACGGATTTACTATTCCATTTCAAACGTTTGCAGTTCCCTATTCGTCTTGCCTTCGCTATGACAATTAATAAGGCGCAAGAACAGTCTCTACAAATGTGCGGTATTAATTTAGAATACCTAATTCTTTCTCATGGATAATTGTATGAAGCTTGCTCACGAGTAGGCAAATCATCATCACTATTCATTTACGCGAAAGATGGAAAAACCAAAAACGTTGTCTACCAAAGACTGTTACACTAAAGTTCGAATGAAATTGTATTAAAGAATTTGCTTTGTTTCGTATTAATTTTATTCTCTTTCAGCAAATCATTGAATTTATCGCCTAGCGAAGCGGGCGACGGTACGCTAGTTTTTATCATATTTTTCAAGACATCGAATTAAAAAAAAGTTTTAGTATAAAATAAAACAACGGATACCTCTTAATTAAAAACACATTTCTTTTTATTTAAATATGTTGCAATAAAAAGAGAAAATTGCGAATTTTAATACACTTTCAAAAATTTACTCTTAAAAATATAATTCATTACTTTTGTCAAAAAAAATTGTTCAAAAGTGATTCTAAAAACTTTTTGTTGGTAATTCGTATTAAAGAAATATAAATAAAAATAACAGTAAAACAAAAAATCTTTTCCAAAGTACATAAAAATTCTGACATGGGGTCTTTTCGCATATGCAGTCTTCAGTGAAATCTTACAAGCAATACATAAAAAAGGAACTGATTTCATTTGTCACATTATGTACATATTTTTGTATCTTTAGAATGACTTTTACAAATAAAATTATTACTCTTTGAACAGATTTTGGTTGTTTTCACGTCTTTTGAACTAGGGCATATAAAGCAACGAGCACTTTTTGATCTCTTTGGCTGACTTGGTCCAGCTTCGGTGTCATGATCAGCCTCGAGTAGTTGAGATAACTCCTCTACTTCATAAATTTGTGCTATTTCTTCTTCGGTCAAAAAACGCTTCATTTTCACTAAATAGTTAAAAAAAATAATCGATTATCAAAAGTTAAAAACATTACGTAACTACATTAGTGAGGTAATTATCTACCCCAGCGTCTACCTATAACATCTATTATTCCACTTAACGAAATAAAAATCCGCACGCCGCGAGAGCATAACAAGAACCGGGAATAAACGGAATTTCAACACATAAGCAACAAACAAAACTCAGTTGCAAGCAAAAAACTGAAGCGTAGGGTAGAAATTAACCCCACGAATGTAGTTAAGGGTTATTGTTTTTTTAATTTTTCTATAATTGAAAAATTGTATTTTGTTTTTGGAATAGTAAAGCGTACTGAAGATGAAAGCTTAGCACCCTTCGAAATGGATCTATCTGCGCAGCTATGGCAGGTTGTCTGAAAAATTGTCTACTTACTAGTTCAAAAACAAAATACGATTTTTCAATTATAGAAAAATTAAAAAAAAGAAAACAACAATTACCATTAAGAAAATTATTGTTCTGGCCTTGAGCTAGAATCAAACCTTGAATCCTTTATCAATAGGCCGATAAAAAAAAAAAACAAAAAAACAAAAAAAAAATTATTTTTCCCAAATTATTAAATAAATTATAAAATAAAAGGTGCTCAAATAAATATTTTCATACATTTAAAAGCAATAAGGTAACCCCCGCTTAATTCATACAAATATACAACATTGGTTAATTCTTTGTAAGTTCTATAAATAGAACAAAAGCAAAAAAAAAAAAAAAAAAATACCAGTTTCTTTGAAATTGCCTTACCAACAAACATAACTTTAACACATGATTGGATACAAAGTATGTAATGTGCAAAAGATTAAAATGTGCAAAGAAGGCAATTGGGATTAAGTTTACAACAACTAAAACTGCCGGGCAACGTACAAATTTGCTTGATGGTTTCCATAACAACGGGTAGTTGTGTGCGTATTGGGTGATTGTCGCTTGCCCGGCCACCACACAAGCATAAACATCAAGCGCCATTTGCATTGAAAATTCGTAGCGTGCGGACATATACATGCCATCGGATGACGATTTTTTATTGCTTATAAATTTTGCGAAACATAAACATATTTGAAATTTTTTCTAAGAATTTTTAGAATTTTTTCGAGTATAAAGTTTTGCAGCTTATTCAATTTTAATATAATAAGATGATAATCTTAAGCCACTAAGAAAATTACCTGATTTTTGGCAATTTTTTTTTCCATCCGACCTTTGCATTCGTATGTTTCAATAAACCGCAATGTAAAATCTTTTACTTCCGCGAAGTTGCTCATTGCACGTTCTCACGAATCTAACACATTAATGCTTGTCAACCACGTCTGCTACGATCAAATAGACCAGCTGTCAAGCGAAAAAATCTAAAAATTTTGATTTTCATCAAAGCGAAGCCGATAACAAATACGTGTGAGCACGATATCGCCCCATACGCAGACAACGGGTGCTATGGTAACCATCAAGCAAATTTGTGCTGAATGCGTCTGTACACTTCAACCATCATAGGAGTGTGGGTTCAAATCCCACTCCCGAGAGAAAAGGCTTTGAAGAGATTTACAAGGTATAATCGAAACAGCTGCCGCCTTGTCCGTCCTTATATCACGTTTTTTAAATTTTTTCCAAATTATTAAATAAAAATACAAAAAAAAAAAAACAATTAATTTATTTTATTTTATTTTATGTTCCTTTATTATTTTCATTTGACCTATTTGTTCACTTATATTATTTTGTTTTATTTTATTGTATTCTATTTAATTTAATTTATTTTACTTAATTTTTTAATTTAATTTTATTTTATTTTAATTTAATTTAATTTATTTTATTTTATTTAATAAAGATCAATTTATTTAAGATCAATTTTAGTCTTGTTATCTTTTTTTTTTGTTTTATTTTATTTTTTATTTTTGCATGGTGTTTTATTTAATTAAATTCTATTACATTTTTTATTATATTGTATTTTCATATAAATCATCGCAATAATGTTAGCAACAACAGAAATTTACCAATAATTTCAACATGAATCTGAATACTTAATTTGCTTTATTGTTGTAAACACTTTGTGTGTCCCTCTCTCTCTTTCCATCATACAGCAAAGCAATTCCTTTACACACACTTACAGCGTCTGGGCTGGCATCTGTAGTGGTCTCATTTTTAAATTGATATCTTAGTACTATATTTAACTCTTATGAAATTTTATATGGGATTTTCTCCTCCCCTATTTGCTGATATTTAGCCTTTATGGGAATATACTGGTTACATACACATTCATAATCTGCAAGCTTTCCTTAGCTCACCAAAATTTGGCGAATGCCGTCATCATAATTTTCTCGCTCACTTTCTGTCAGCTCCCGTCTACAGGGTATAAATCACACTTGCTTACTAGCATTTACTCACTTGTGGATACGTGAAAAAAATACTTAAATGCAATATTCGTTCTTGTATGTGCATAGCATATGAATGGCATAAGCGTTGCATCGTCTTCAGTTTTTTTTTGTTTTTTGGTTTTTGCCGGCAGCTTAATAGCCTGAGGCAAATACTTCCATTGCCGGCAGCCATTTGGTTGTTGTGAACCCAATTTTATTGTTACACTTGAATGTGTATGTAGATAAAAATATGTATATACATATATGCATACATACTTATTTTTATATCAAAGGTGCATAATTTGTGCATAGAACTTAAGTTTTTATATTGTCAGTGATTTGTAAATATTTATAATGGGTAGAAATATATGTGTATTTATATGTACCGATGCAGTGACATTGTCATAAGACTGCCGCTATTTATCATGCACCTATGAACATTCGAAGCTCGAAGCACGACAAAACAGTGAAGCAAGAATTAAAAAATAAAAAAAAAAAAGTTGCTACCACAATAGAACTGCTGCTGGCTAATCGATTTTGTCAGCTTTGCTCTCTTAGGCATCTCCTCAGGTCTGCGACTCAATTTAAAATGTCTTACAAGGAACTTGGCCTCATTAGTGACAGCTTCGCATTCAATGACGGATGTGGTTTACTTCCGATGAAGAGTTTAGCCGAGAGTGGTTCTCTTCTGATTTCCATCTACTTATGATGGTCAAATTTCGAAAGTTTATCATGAAAAAAATTCGCCTAGAATAATTACTTACCACTATCAACTAGGTCAAAGTACAACTGACAGGTTTAGAATGCCAAAGGAATAAATACTTTAATGTCATGTATGTCACTAAAGAACTTAATGAGCTATAGGCAGTACGTTACATTGGAAGGAAAATCATAGATACAATTTTTGTGTAAGTTGATTTTCGTCAGAACTGGATGCCCGGTTTTAACTAATGCTCTTGGAAAAATACTTTTAAAGGTCATCTTTTTCAAGTTCTTAAGTAGCCTTCGTTGTGAGTTCTGTCTTCTTGGGATTAGATGAAGAAACAAAAAAAATTGGGTCTCGCGGTAAATGAGGACAAGACGTAGTACTTGCTGTGATCCAAGAATGAATCGGCGCATTCGGACCTTGAAAGACACGTTACTGTTGAGGGATATAAATTCGAGAAAGATTTCGTCTATTTGGGAGCCAGAATTAACAGCGCAGCTTAGAAATCAAACGGGGAATAACTGTTGCCAACAAGTGCTACCTTGTAGTGAGTAGGCAATTAAATGTAAAGTCCTCTCTCGACAAATAAAAATTAAACTCTACAATTCCCACATCATACCAGTCCTAATGTATTCGGAATCATGTCGAATGAAGACGAGATGACTCTTGGAGTGTTCGAGAGGCAGTGTCTCTGAAAGATTTATTTTCTTCAGTCGACACTGCAGTTTGGAAGCAGAGAAAGGGCAGATCTACATTGAGTTGGGAGAGGCAGGTGGCAGAAGACTTGACCTCCTTTGGTGCTCTCAGTAGGCGTCGGTTATCGCGAAACAAGAATAGCTAACGTGATTTGCCAAAATCGCTTAGGCGATTAAGCGCCAACTAATGAAAAATGAAAGTAACCTTCGCACCTAATTGAATATCCAGAAGTCAAAATTGCCTTCCCAGTTTAAATAACTCAGGATACATTTTAATGATTATAATACACAAGTATGTAAAGAAAATTGTATATCACGAAATGTAAAGACCTTCCAATATCTACTAAAGTTAGTAGTCCAGAGTCTTTTTACTGTCAGGACAGAACACGGAAAATGGTGGACTCAACCAATTCCCAATCGGTAACAGTAAACATTTACTGAAACGATTTATTCAACAGAAGTTGTCCATTGGAAGTAGTCCTCGAGGGTGGAAGCTTATATTACAGAGGCAACACGTTTTTAAAAAGTTATGGAATTATGTTCGCCTAGGTAAAAGTTTCTTCGGCCTTCTTAGTCGGCTGTCCATGAGAGATATCACATCAGAGTTATCATTAAATAAAAGCCATTGGTTGGAGAGCCTTAGTCTTTCCGGTACGTAATCCACCCTAATGTTAAATTTATATGCAAATGCATAGTGAGGAACTAGTTAGTTTTTTATTGTTATGGAGTTGTTCTGTTTTGCGTTTATTCTGTACGAAATTTAACAAGTGCAGCATAGCGAAATTATGGCATATCAGAGATCTCGAGCTAAATGTTTCGACTTGCAAAAAAATTATTAAAAGGCGCGATATATCTCCAAGGAGATTTTGATCGAGATTTGTTTTAATTTGCGTCGTGCTACTTTTTAATTTTTCCTTCTAATTGGCGAGACAATGACTCCAAACAGCGTCTGCCAGGCAGATGAATTTTTCAGTAAGTTTGCCAAGCCCCTGCGGAGCAGATTTGGTACTATCGAAGAACAACGAAAGTTTAAAAAAAATATCGATAGTTTTGCGCATTACTACAGATAGTTGTAGACTAAATTCTAGCAGAAATTGTTTGCATACCAACAAAAGTAGAGTCACAGGAAAAAATGGACACTTTCGTCAAAATGGGATCACAAACTTGTATATTTTTGTCAACGTAGTGGTTGATGTCTGCTTTTACGTATGACTTATCTACATATATATATATTGTTAAAATGCAGCTTCTGGACTCCGAACTGGAACTTGAATATAAGGGATGGAGAAGAATAAGAAGAACTAGAGAGAAGAGAAAAGTGGGAATGAGGAAAAGACTGAGAAAGAGATAAAGTTAGAGGAAGATAAAGAGATGGGGATAGATTGAGCGGTAAAGAAGGGAGGGAAACGATTGAGAGGGTAAAAGAGATGCAAAGAAAGAGAAATGTAGAAGGAGAAGGCAATAAAAGGATAAGGAAAAGGTGGAGAGGGGTACGGAGAGAAAGAGGTGAAAACTTCTTAAAACTTATGCAGATAGACCAAAGATAGCCAGAAGAACGTCTGTCAGGTTATATAGTTATTCATAACACAGCAATAACATTTTTTCGAAAAAATTTGTATACATTTCGAGAGAAGATATAAGTTTGTCGTTCCTGCTTTAAACTTCTGCTCATCATATTTTGCAGTTTAGTATCTTTACGTTACCATTTATTTTACCATTAGTGATATGGATGGAGAAAGGGGAATATTTCCGAAGCTTAAGTTCCTCTTAAAAAGAGCCTTCGCTTTAGTGGCCAGCGCAACATTTATTTGCTCTGTTTTTGTTATGCGGATTTACGCACGATCAGCTTAAATTATTCTTAATAATTTTCACAACCATTTGAGATTAAAAAATTTTACCTTTCGTTGCAGTTCGGATCAAATTACAGAATGATTTTTCCTGAAAATTGTGCAGAACCTTTTTCAAAGCTTTATTTCATTTCATCTCATTTCGACTTAAGACAGTGGGACGGATGAAGATTCTAGGTGGATAAAAGTTATCTCTCATGTTTAGTTAGTTTAAAATGCAATTTCCAACAAGTTTTCATTCTTCTATATGGGATATGTTGCTAACTTGGAAAATTTCGTGTTTTTTACTATGAAGTCCAAAAATTACTGAAATCGTTTGAAACTCTAACTTATTTAGGTTCCAGAAAATCTTGATAGGCTGGAAATAAATTATAAGATGTAGAAAATTGTGATAGGTAGTTGTGTATTTACTGTTATTAATGACACTTAAAACTAAAGTTTTTGATACAGCATAATTTTGAGCTATTATAGTCAGTGGTCTCACAATTGTAAGAGTTAATATTGCCAGTGCTATTTAAATTTAATTATTGACCAAGGTCAGAAAAAGTAATATTTAAAATGTAGAATACACTAGAACATAGACTTCTTCATAAGCTGAGCTAACTTTGTATCTATACCAATCTGGTGCTCTTTTCTTAATTCTTAATTAGTGTTAATAAGGAAAAAATTGTATATACTTACAAAATAATTTTTTTTTATTCGTTTAAAGAAACCATTTATTACACTATGCGACAAAATTAACTTTTTTCTGGGTATTGGACCAAACCAACTTTTTTGAAGAGATTGAGGCTTAATTATAAAAAGTACTATCTCCGTTTTTCGAAGTTAGCCTCCAAAAAATAAATATCGGCTTTCGAAATTCCAAGTTCGAAATTCTACATTTCGAAATTTAAATTTTTTTGGTAACGCGTTCAGCAAATTAAAAAAGTAAAAATGTGGCAGTGGTCCGCTCTTTTCCCTTATTTGAAGTGTTGAATTCTTTTTTAGAAATTTAGTATAACAGCTGTTATACGAGGTGAAAAGTCAGATAGTCCCATGATAGTGGCTACTACTTTCATGTCCGTACATACTCTCCACTGGAATTGCTCGTACTGTAATTTTTCAAAAAAGAATTCAGCCATTCAAATAAAAGAAAAGGGCGGACCACGACCCCATTTTTACTTTTTTAATTTGCTGAACGCGTTAACAAAAAAAAAAAAAAAATAAAAATTCGAAATGTAGAATTTCGAACTTCAAAATAGTACATCAGCCTCAATCTCAACAAAAAAGAGGGTTTGGTCCAATACCCAGCCGGCTGTTGCACAGTGTTATTTTTTCAGTAACGGCCAAATTAATTTCTACTTTTTTCACAATTAAAAAAGAAAAAAAAAATTGAAAATTTACTACACCGAAACGCTGGCCTTCTATGCGGTTGAACGAAACGCAATGCGTTACGACAAACCTTTCGTTCGCATGGTAGGCAACATTAGAAATGCCATAAATGTAGCATTAGACCACAGAAAATGTTGAAAATTTGATGGCACACTCATACGACATTTCAGAATATTCAAAGGTAGCAATAAGACTGCCTCTTGTACTAATAATTCTAAACCTGTCTCCACCTAGAATGTTCATCCGTGCCACTGTTAGTTACTTTTAATACGAAACTTTTTTATTAAATTCAAAATTATATTACAAAGGCGAAAGAATTTACCTGCTTCCATATACTTGTCACTTACCCTACTCTCTAAGCTACAAAATAAGCAAAAAAAAATTTGCAGAAAACTTTATGTTGTTATCTTGGCTTTTTTACTTTGATTTCTTAACGACCTTCATTTGTACCAAAAGTTGCTGCGTCGCCGCTGGTAATGGCCACTACGGTTGGCGGTTGTGCATTTTATCCTAATTCGTTTGGTTACCGAAACTCCAACAGTGATACGTAGATAAGTTTATCGTCATAAGTTCAGCTATGCAAGATATCTTATCATTTTCTTGGTATGAATCTTCAAGATCAACCTTTTTTATTTTAAATGAAATTATTTTTTTGCTTATGAGATCTACAGGTTTTGAACTTTGTTTTTACACAAAATAACTATTGTGGTATTAAAAGTGTACTTTGGTAGCTTCACATATCGACTGCTGAGTAAAACTTTCAAAAAAAAAAAAACTATCTCAGGCTTTGTTTGAAGAACAATACAATTTGACGCAAGATAGGAAGATTATCGTAAAAATTCTGAGATTTGACGCTTTTGTAACGAATCCTGGGAAGGGGAGTTTTTGGAAAACATATTTTGAGATTGTCCATTTTCGAACTAGGGTCGATATAAAGATTGTGCCTAATAAAAGCAACCAACTGAAGTAGTGAAAATATTGTCCACGACACCGAAAAAGATAGCCGTTCAAGTTTCAGTTTTTAATTTTGAAGTTAAGTGATAATAGAATTTTTTAACATTTATTTGGCAAGAGAATGTAAGTAACTCTGATGGTTCTGGCATTAACTGTGAGTATAAAATCCAAACCTTGATTTCAAGTGTCACTATATTTCCGAAATTAGAGCCGTCAATTCTTTATTTGAAATGAAAAAAATGTCATTTAATTTGAAAAAAGTTTAAGTTGAAATGAAAATAATTTCATTTGATTTGAAAATGTCTCGTTTGATTTGAAAAACGTTCCAATTTATTTGAGAAATGGTTTCATTTGAAATGATTTGTAAAAAGTGTCATTTGATTTAAAAAAAGTTTCCTAGGAATGAAAAAAGTTTCATTTTAAATGAAAAAAGTTTCATTTTAAATGAAAAAAGTTTTGTTCGTATGAGTTAATCGGGGATTGCCCGTATTGCTTAAAATGTATGGAAACATTTATTTCAAGAGATTTTACAAGGTATAATCGAAAAGCTGTCGCCTTGTCCGTCCTGATGTCATGTTGTTTAAATTTTTTCCAAATTATTAAATAAATTAAAAAAAAAAAAAGTTTTATTTGAGATGAATAAAGCTTCATTTCAAATGAAAAAAGCTTCATTAGATTTAAAAAAGTTCATTTCAAATAAAAAAAGTTTTATTTGACTTGAAAAAAGTTTAATTTGACTTACATGCAGTATAATTTGAGCTGAAAATGCTATGATAACTATAAATCTCTGCATATCAAGCAAATACTGTACTTGGTTTAATTGTGATTTTGCATTCCTATGACTATAGAAGTTGCGAATGGCTGCTACTTGAAAATGTCACAAATGTCCAACGGAAGTTCTCAGTTACTTAATCGGCGAGAAATATGCAAATGTAGCTTTTGTGATATTGCGAATTTTAGTACTAAGGTGTTCTCATAAACCTGTAAGGGTGTCTGTTAAAATAAAAAAATTCTTAGTGAATTAGACGAAGTAAACTTATGGCTAAACTTTATATATAGAACTTGGAGTTCAAATCTTAAAATACTTATTTGTTTAAAATATATTTTGTAATACTCATATGTAAGTAGACCACTTTTAATCTTATTTATGTCTATAATGTAATCAAGTTCGTGAAAAGTTCAATAACGCTCTTGTTCATGTCAAGATTTTTCCATAAATGTTAATCCAAATATTAGTAACGTTTATACGTACATTGTTGCATCTTTTATTGCTTTGTTTTTTTTTTTCTTTGTCAAAGTCACAGTAACAATGTATTTTGATTAAAAATGTATGTATGTATATATGCAGAATCAGTTATTGCATAATCTTTCGCAAATTAACTCATGTGTAACGAATAATTGCTCACGTATATGTTCACGATCATTTTATAAACATCTATTGTAACGTGTTGGCATTTCGTTGCACAGTGGAACAGAACTTGTTTGAAATAACTAAAATAAAAATTCAATTAAAAACATGATTGGGCATTCTTTTTCTTAATCTTCAACATTTGCTCTGCTTGCTTAGAAACCAATTTCAATTGGGAAACAAAAACAACTTAAGTGAGCAGAAACAGTTCGAAGCTTTAAAAAAAAAACATATTAGTGTAGTTCGATGAATAAATATAGATGTGTATGCAGGTTCAAAAAAAAAATAATCCTATTCAATTAATTAGAGTCAGCTTAGGGGATAAAGGACACAGTTGTTAAGGAATGTATTCCATTTGGTATAATTATTCCTTCGATTTCAGCTCCCGAGGGTTGCAATAATTTTTTGTTAGTCCGGAATAAAGAGTACAACATTTTAGTCATTATTTCTTTTTACATTCCATGCTTGTGATTTCTTTTTTATTCCTCTTTTCTCGGATTGTTATCTCCGAGTTCTTCTTCTCCTTACTGCTTTCTTATGTGTCATTGGGTTTTCATTGAAGTTCTATCGGATCTGCTTCACTACAAACCGATGAGTCTGCGCTAGCAAATCCATAAAATGCCAATAAAAAATTGGTAACACTAACAAAAAAAATTCATAACTTTTCAATAGCGATAATTTTTTGGCAGCAACTCGACAACTTTTCGATAACAATCGATCATCTTTTTTAAATCACAAAATGTCAAATGTTGGCGGCATTAAGGGGTACTGCCACCTCTAGGCCGATGCTAAGCAGTGAGTTGAATTCAGATATCTTATCTGAAATGCTCCTAAAGGTATGCAATTGTGATTGTGGAAGTGTCGCTCACATATACAAGCGCATGGGGTATGAGAGAAGCTATAAAAATTATACATCTATTGTTGTAGCTGAGAAATTTATACTAGTAAGTTCTGGAATTAGAAAAGCCTAGAAATATGCAACGAGGAGGTCGGACAGTATAAAAGGGCGACAACAGTGGAGGCGAGGAATCAGTTTCACTTAAGTTATCAGTTAGTTTGGTTATTAAGCAGATAGTTACAAAGTATAAGTATTATTGTGAAGTCCTTTAGCAAAGGTAATTTTTCCATTATTCAATATTGGAGTTATTTATTCAACAGTTTAGCGATACGAACGTTAGCAGAAAATTGCAAATGAGGGGAATTGCAGTAAATTCGTTATAATATGTTTCTGGATACAAAATCGATAGCTACTGATAGTTAATCGATAACTTTTTGATAACAAATCGAAACAACTCTCATTAAAAATCGATAGATAATTGAGGGCTTTCGACAATAAATCGATAAGCTTTCGATAACAACCCGAAAACAAGACGGTACAGAATTGATAGCAAGTTTATAACGCTTCAATAACAAATCGATAACTCGTTTATTCTCATCGATAACACAACCAGAACTTGCAGATAAGAAAGGGATAATACGCGCATGCTTTCAATTACGTTGGCTTAGCTATGGTGAACACTCAAAGTATATGGCTGGGCGGCGAATTGTTGCACTGTATGGATACTCTCATAGATTTACTGTTAAATTGTTGTTAACCTTATGACGTAGTTGTTACTGCTCTCTCAGTTGAAAGATGAACTTCGATATGGAGGTTGTTTTCTTATGCCTCCTGTAGCCACCTTTTGGGTCAAGAGAACACGAATAATAAAGACTCTGAAGAAAGTGTAAAAACTGTTTAGAGACATTGTTCAAAGCTCTGTCAAAGACTCTTTTGGAGTCCTTATTACGTTTCGTCCATGTTGGACTTTATGTACACATATGTCAGCTTATAAAAAGTTTTTAGTCTTTGGGATATATACGACTGATCAACCCCGCCTTTGGTAGAAAGACGACACGGACAGTTCTCCAAAAGTTGTGTACATGATTCAGTCTTATACACCCGACGAATATTGTTCTAAGCCGTTCCACGATCGCTCTACTCGAGATTTTTAGCATGGCAGCGAATGTACTATTGGGGCCCGGTGATTTACGGTGGCGAAGAGTTGGTAAGGCGGATGCAGCAGCTTCTTAGCAAAATATGGGCGGACGAGTGCATGCCCGACGATTGGAATATAAGTGTTCTTTGCCCAGTCCACAAGAAGGGGATACTGGAGAATGCATTAACTATCGTGGAATCAGCCTTCTTAATATCGCATATGAGGTCCTTTCAAGTGTAATGTGCGAAAGATTGAAGCCCACTGTGAACCGGCTGATTGGACCTTATCAGTGCGGCTTCAGACCTGGTAAATCTACCATCGACCAGATTTTCACAATGCGCCAAATCCTGGAAAAACCCGTGAAAAGAGAATCGACACACATCACCTCTTCGTCGACTTTAAAGCCGCCTTCGACAGAACGAAAAGGAGCTGCCTATATGCCGCTATGTCTGAATTTGGTTTCCCCGCAAAACTTATACGGCTGTGCAAAATGACGTTGAGGAACACCATCAGCTCAGTCAAAATTGGGAAGGACCTTTCCGAGCCGTTCGAAACTAAACGAGGTTTCAGACAGGGTGACCCCCTATCTTGCGATTTCTTCAACTTGAAGCTGTAGAAAATTATACTAGCTGCAGAATTTTACCGCTCTGGAATAATATTCTATAAAAGCGTGTAATTACTGGCATGTGCTGATGACATTGATATCATCGGCGTAAACACCTGCGCCGTTAGTTCTGCTTACTCCAAACTGGAAAAAGAAGCGGTAAAGATGGGTTTGATGGTGAATGAGGACAAAACGAAGTACCAGCTTTCATCGAGCAAAGAGTCAGCGCATTTGCGCCTTGGCAACCACGCTACTGTTGGCAGCCATAATTTCGAAATAGTATAACACTTCGTTTATTTGCGAACCAGCATCAACACTAGCAACAACATCAGCACTGAAATCCAGCGAAGAATCAATCTTGCCAATAAATGCTATTTTGGACTAGGTAGGCAATTGAAAAGCAAAGTCCTCTCTCGACGAACGAAAATCATACTCTACAAGTCACTTATTGTACCCGTCCTGCTATATGGGGCAGAAGCGTGGACCATGACAACAGCAGATGAAGCGGCTTTGGGAGTGATCGAGAGAAAAGTTCTTCGAAAGATTTATGGACGTCTACGCGTTGGCGATGGCGAGTACCGAAGAAGATTTAATGATGAGCTTTACGAGCTATGAGCAGACATCAACATAGTCCAGCGAATTAAAACGCAGCGGCTGCGCTGGCTAGACCATGTTATGCGAATGAAAGATGATGCTCCGGCCAAGAAAGTGTTTCTATCGGACCCGCCTATGGAAACAGAGGTAGAGGGCCGCCCGCACTCCGTTGGAAGGACCAGGTGGAAAACGATTTAAACTCCCTTGGTGTGACCAATTGGACGGCCATAACTGTTTAGACGGTTAAGCGCCAATTAAGTAAGTAAGATTTAAGCTAAGAAAAGGTCTTCCGCCAGCGGGTGCGGGGATAAGAGTATACCAGCGGCGGGCATGCGTTTTATAAGAGGCGACTAAAATACCAAACTGATTCAAGGGCTTATGTAGCGCAATATTTAGCTCTGGCGACTCCAAGTTCCTCATGGTTCCAGGAGGTATGGCCTAGAAAGTTTCATGTGGTCAACTTGTATATGGTTATGAGGATGCCACCAAAGTATACTTCATCCCTGAGATTCGCTTTTAATTGCTATTATCTCTATCAACACCCACGGTCTTAGTCTTAGTAAAACTTTGGCTGCAGCTTCAAGTCTACTAGATTTAAAAAAGATTTTGTGTAGGTTAAAAAAACAAACAAGCAAACAAACAAATAATATGTTGTATTTGCAACAGAAATTTACATTTGATCTGCTAGTTACAATTTAAATGGCACTTGCTGTAGCACCTCTTTAAACTCGTATGAGTAGTTTGGTTAATGTATGCTTGATGCATTCACGTAATAAAATTAGAACTTCTAGCAGCCATCAAAAGTTAAAATGATGTACATGCATATACACATTAGGCTGTATCAAAAACAAAAAATACTGACATTACAAACAATATGAAAAACTTTTGCAAAATAGTTGCAAAACAGAAACGTAGCATGATTCTACACTAACTCTATAGGAAGAGTCATTATTAAGTTAAAATTAGTAAAAACAAGTAAAGGTGTCTATGTTCGGGTGTAACCGATTATTATATACTCAGCGTGAGCTTCAGTTGTACATTTCATTTCAGATAAATTACTTTTTTACATAACACGTGGCACTGCCCGTTTAAAAAAAATGTCTCCCCATTTCCTCTGACAATAAAATTTGATAAGTGAAATATCATTGAGTCAAAACTATTTTTTCCTAAGTTGTAGCTTATTATTCTAGTCTACGACCCTTTTAAACTTATTTTATATCTAAGTTGCCGTGGTCGTTAACCGATCCCGCCCATTTTTTCTAGAAATATTTCCTGCTATAGGTTAAATTTGTGTACCAAATTTTATTACGATCCGTTAATTTTTCTTCGAGCTATGGCTGCCGAAACATAGAAAATTGCTTAGTCATAAAAGGGGCGGTGCCACACCCATTTTCAAAAATTTTAGTGTTTTTCGATTTAATGTTATAATTCAATTTAGAAAGTAAAATTCTATTGATACAAAGCTCTTTTTCGCTAAGATATAGCTTATTATTTTCGTCCACGACCCTTTTAAAAATCTTTTATATAAAAGTGGGCGTGTTCCTTAACCGATTTCGTAAATTTTTCTTTAAAGCATTCCTTATAGTAAAGGCAACTTCTCTGCCGAATTTTGTTATGATAGGTTTAACGATTTTTGATTTATGATTAATAATATTTGTAAAATGGATTTTATCACAAGTGGGCGGTGCCACGCCCGTTTAAACAATGTTTTCAAATTTTTATCAAGAGTCTCAATATCAGTCCACACGTAAAATTTCACCATTCTAGGTGTATTATTTACTAAATAATCAGGTTTTTTGTGTTTTCCAAAATGTTATATATATAAAAAGTGTGTGTGGTTATCATCCGATTTCACTCATTTTCAATACCAATATATCATGGGTCCATGTAAGCTTGTGTACCAAATTTGGTGAAGATATCTCAATATTTACCCAAGTTATGGTGTTAACGGACAGACGGACGGACATGGCTCAATCAAATTTTTTTTGATACTGATGATTTTGTTATATGGAAGTCTATATCTATCTCGATTCCTTTATGCCTGTACAACCAACCGTTACCCAATCACAGTTAATAGACTCTGTGTGCAAAGTACTCTGAGTATGAATAGCAACAACTGCTTCTTCGGGCATTGAAATTTAAAATTTTAGAGGTGATTCAATCGCAGTAAAAATTCTTGACAATTTGGCCTGAGCGAATGTAAAAGTGTTTCAGTTTTTATTGGTACTGCCTAATTCACATACATACCCTCCTACTAGTATGCGGAATATGCATCATACTCGAAATGTCAAGGAATTTGTTTTTGTTTTTAAACTGACCCTAATATTGATGATATGATGACCATTAAGAGTATGCACATATTGGTTGACTTAAAACTAGATCAACCTCAATAGGCATTTGTAGAGTAATAAAAAATGGCATTATATTCAGATAAAGCCAAATCCAGTATCACTTACGTTTCACTGGTCAAAAGTGCATTTTTGCTAGCTAATTTTCAACAAATTTTGTGATCGTGTGGCGCAGTTAGTGGAGTCTTATGATGGTCTTCTTGAATTAAGGCAAACTTTTTTGCCAACAATTACAAAGCTTTAGCTAGTTGCTATTTTAGGGGTAAGGTTTTGGGAAGTGTTATCGATGTTGATGGTCCTTTGTCGTGTATAGATACGGTACATTCCTGCAACAAGCAGCATTAAGGTACTAGCCCGACCATCTTGGAACGATTACTATGACCACATTAAACCTTTTAAGAAGAAAATGGAGGCAACACTTATCTGTGCTCCTGAATGAAGTGAACGAAGATAAACCTGATTTCACAACGGATGATGATAGAAACATTGTCTTTCCACCCGACTATGACGAAGAAAGAATAGCCATAAAAAAATTAGAAAACAACAAGATCACGGCCGCTGTTGGATTACCTGCGGAGCTGTTCCAATACGGTTGTTAAGGCACATGCATCAACCTCTATGTAAAACATGGTCAAAACAGTATATGAATTGGAATTTTTTGCCATACAACAAGAAGACGGATCCTTCGAACTACTTCAACCAGCCTTCTTAGTATCGCATACAAGGACTTGTCAAGCGTATTGTGCGAAAGATTGAAGCCCACCCTGAATTGTCTGATTTGACCTTAACCGCGCGGCTTGGTACTGGTAAATCTTTTATCGACCAGATTTGTACAATGCGCTAAATCTTCTAGAAAACCCTCGAAAAAAGAGTTTACGCACATCAGCTCTTTGTCGATGGTTCCAAAGTAGTGGAGGGAGTAGGGTCTGCGGTATACTGTGCTGATCTGGAAAAAAAAAGATCCTACAGGCTGCCGGATTACTGTAGCGTTTTCCAAGCGGAAATAGTAGCCGTAACCAAAGCAGTAGAAACCCTGGAAGAAAATAGCCCAAGCTGCAATCGTGTTGACTTTTATATAGACTTTCAAGCAGCAATTAATGCAATAATCTCGCGTACCACAGCATCTAAATGCGTTTTAGAGTGTAAGCAGTCCCTGGAGAGAATCGTGACAGGGAGAAACATACATCTATATAGGGTCCCAGGGCATATGGGAATAGACGGGAATGAAAAAGCGGATGAACTAGCTAAAAAGGGCGCATCACTTGAAGCTTGTTCCGTAGACGTCCCAATTAGACTATGCGAAATTAAGCGAAGGCGAGAGGTGCACATGATCGACCAAGCAGGAAAGGCGTGGGTTCAAGCGCGGGGCTGTAAAGTGTCGAAAATTATGTGCAGGTCTTACAACCTTAGATTAACAAAGTTGCTTCTATCATTAAAAGAGAGGAATGTAGACTCATGACGGGTATTCTGACTACACACTGCCTTCTGGCGTCGCATGACTTTAAATTAGGCGTGGTCAGTGATAGCGGATGTAGGAAGTGCGGCTTGGAGGAGGAAACGATCGAGCACTTTTTGTGCTCTTGCCCTGCGCTTGCCAGGCTAAGATTCCAGCTATTAGGAGTGATACAGCTGTCAGATCTGCAGAGCATTACTAAGCTGATTCTAAATAAATGTACAACAACAATAAAGCAGCCACCCTTACGTAGAAGGCGACGAAGAGATAACTCACACACACAAATATTAAGTCATCAGCCGAATTAGCTACTCACACATGCACACGCATATGGCTATGTGAGAGGCGTGGACTACAAATATATGTATATAGCTGGTAACTAAACACGCATGCGCTATAACTGTTAGCGAAATTACTAGACCTAAGTAGCAAGAAGCTTAAGTCCTAGGAAACTTCTAGTAATTGTAAAGAGGACGGAGTTATTTTATAACATAGGTCCTGGTTTTTGATAGGGCTTTTCAGTTTGGTCGTTAAAGCAAACTTCTGGTAACACTACGGACTCAATCGGTCTATGTGAGGTCCTCATGGACCGGCCAGTTCAACCTAACCTAACATAACCTCTTTATCGATTTAAAAACCGCCTTCGACAGCATGAAAAGGAGCCGATTTTGGGTTCCCTTCAAATGGTATTGTAACGAATTTAGAGAAATTCCGCTTATTTGAAACCTTCGGCTAACGTTCGAATCGCTAAACTGTTGAACAAATCACTCCAATATTAAGTATTGCAAACTGGTCTTTATTTATATTCCTTTGGGAGTAGTACTGCACAGTTATACTTCACAATCAATAGCGTGTTTAAATAAAAACTGATTCGTTATTACTCAGCTTGCGCTGCTTTTATACTCTCGGTTTCCTCGTTCACCCATTTCTCCTAAGGTCTAGTAATTTCGCGAACAGTTGTAGCGAATGCGTGTTTAGTTACCAGCTATATACATATATCTGTAATCCACGCCTTTCCCATAGCCATATGCGTGTGCATGTGTGAGTATCTACTTCCACTGATGACTTAATATTTGTGTGTGTGAGTTATCTCTTCGTCGCCTTCTACGTAAGGGTGGCTGCTTTATTGTTGTTGTACATTTATTTAGAAGCAGCTTAGTGATGCTAATATTCGTCACAGTATGCCGTCGTGCAAAATGACGCTGAGCAATACCGTCGGCTGAATCAGAATTGGGAAGGCCTTCTTCGAAACTTAACGAGGTTTCATACAGGGTGAGACCCTATCACATTGCTGTGGAAAATTATACTCGTATCAGCTGCAAATCTTAACCGCTCTGGAACAATAGTCTATAAGAGCGTGCAAATACTGGCGTATGTTAACGATATTGATATCAATGCTACTGATCGGCCTGAGCACCCACGTCGTAAGTTCTGCTTACTTCAAACTGGAAAAACAAGCAGAAAAGATGCGTTTGATCGTGAATGAGATAAAAAGAAATATCCGCTGTCATTAAGCAAAAAGTTAGCTCGTTTACGCTATGGCAAGCAGACAAAATCCAAATCTAGCAAAGAATTGCCCTAAAGGCTCTTAGAACTGGGAAGGCGATTGAAAAGTAAAGTTCTTTCTGGCCAAACGAAAATTATGATCTACAAGTCTTTATTTGAGTTATTTCAACGATCATTTCGACACTATTTCGATACAATTTTGGAACAATTTCAACATCACTTCTGAATTATTTTCACCGTCACTTCGAGGATATTTTTGGACAAAGTAAAAATAACTCAAAGGCGGCTCCACCTTGAATTCCATTACTATTCTACTCCAAGCACAAATATTTCACTATAACATGTTCTAACGCTAGAGCTCATCATCATCATCATTATCACATTTAAAAAACAAGTATTTAAATGATGTGAACAACCTGTTCCAGGAATAGTAATTACCCTGCATCACAATTCAGGGACTGTAATACAACCTTGCCAACACATAATGATTGAAACGTTCGTTCGCATGTGAAAAGCTGCTTTCTTGCCATCTATAAAAGATACATCTTTATTAATCACAGTTACTGATCACATTTACTCTATATCAGATGCCTTCGGTTAGCATAGCCTAACAAAGTTTCAGACATTTCAAAAAGAAGGGTGAGAATAAACCCACACGTACAATTATCAAGTGTGCAGGCCAAAAGTAAACTATAAGCCAACTTTCCAACGAAGAAGACTGCATTACTCCAAAGGGAACGCTTTCTTGTCTCATTCGAGTGCTGAGGTGACCGTATTTCTCCGAAGAGAATGCTTTGTTGTCAATTTCAACGCAGAAGAGACTGCATAGCTTCATTAAGTATGCTTTATTCATCGAATTAAGGAAAAACAAAGAAATCCATAATGAGATACGAAACCACAACTACCGCGATTCGTCCGAATCCTCAAGACAGGAATCAAGCATCTGCTATACATTGTATCAGGTCACAACTGACTTGTACTGCTCACCGCGGTACAGTTTTAACGACAGTGATAGGGTCGCGCAGGTGATACACCACGTTCACACTGCTCCCTTTCGAGGTAGCACCACTCCAAGATGGGTGAACCTAGTTTATAAGCGTCACTAATACGATAAGAGTTTAATTTTGCTACAGTTTAAACGTCAAAAATAAGAGGAAGGACATTTTGCTACATGGTACTATAATCGCATTTTACCATCGGTATACCTACCGCGCGCAAATTCTACAGCCCATCACCCACAGGGGAATAGGCAAATAGATAATCAAAAACCAAATGGCAACTTCTAGCTTTAAATAAATAAATATGTAAATAAAATCAACCATTAACAGTTTTAGCACGCCTACCAACAATAAGAGTTAGTCACTTCGAGTGCAGGCAATAAAACGAGCTAAATACATAAAATTATAAGAAACAAAACAAAATCAGCTACTAGAAGTAGTCTTAAGGCGCTACACAAACAAATGCTAATAAAATAACAACAAACCTTAACTAACTAAAGTCAATTCAATTAATTCCAAAACGTTTATCTGCTCCAGGAAATGAGTGATCAACTAACAACAATGCAGAAAAAGTGCAAACAAATCTTAAAAAAAAAAACAACAAGAAATGCAAGCATATAACTGGACCGTATGCATTTAAGTATGCTGATTTGTTTGTACATAGGCGTAGGCGGAGGAGAAGCACAAGCGGGGTCGCTGGGTTATTCTAAACTCACAAAAAAGTACTTTAAGTTCATCTTTATTGCAGAGATTTTTGTACAAAATAGTACAAATAACCTGACATCACCTCCACACATGTATGGAGATAGGACAAAAGGCGAAGAGTGGCAGCAGGACAAAGTGGCTAGGAGGATGGAAGCGAAAAACGCGATTTCGGTATCACTACTAAGTAATCTTCTGATCAAAGGACTCTAATTCAAATTGATCACGGCACTATCTAAATTCGACTGAGGAATCAGCCTATTTAATATAGCGTGCAAGATCCTGAGTAGAGATGGTGTTACCACGCAGGCGCAAGAAGAATCGGCCCTGTGCTAAAAAATACCATGGCCCATGGTTGAAGAGACCACACAGATAGTTCGACTTCTACTTGAATCAATTTTTAACTGGACGCTGTTGATTCTGCAAATACATCAACTGAATGGGGAAGGTTGAAAACCTGAACTGTCTGTACAGCGGTAGTATAGATGATATATGCCACTCCTTTTTAGAATATGAAGGAGGGTATAAGAGACATTTAGCGAATTATACCCAGATAGTGCGATCCTTCAAGCAACAGATGTAATACATATTTTTGCAACATTTCTCAATATACTTTTCAGCAAACAAAAAGATGGGTGTCTACTCCAGAAACGTTGAATTATCGTAAGAGTATCTTAGAGAGCTGCTCTGGAAATTTTATTCGCCCCTATTCTGCATTTTAACTTGGATTGAAATTTTTTTGATTTGGCAACTTTGGTATTCTGTGTTCGAATCTCTTTACGATCCAACTTCGAATCGTTCGGTTTTGTTTATTCTGCATTCCGATCGTAGTTCCGTTTTTCTAAGTTGCAAATTTGTTGGCGGAAAATATTTTCTTTTTATTTTTTTTTATTAATTTATAACAGAATTTTAACAAAATGTAAATAAAACTTGTTGAGAAACGTAAAAGGCTTGATGATGATTGTTTTTTATATGTTTCCAGGTCAAAAATAACAACACAAGTGCAGTATGAGACGTTGGCTAATTTAATGGCAACAAAGCGGGATATCGCACAGGGACAGGATACTTTGCATCAATGCTTTTTATACGCATTCTGTGATCGCACACCTTAAAACCATAAAAGAAATAAATACATAATTTGCACTAATGTTACGGAATAAAATTCTCACCACCATAGCATTTATACTATAAAATCCTTTTCTGTTGTAATACAGAAAGCACTCTTCAGATGTCCTCATTATTTTTATATGCGTACCATCAACGCACATGATGACTCCTGGAAAGCCAGCCTTCCCATAAAATTCTTGCTTCGCTTGTATTTTCTCTTCTTCAAATGTTATCCACTGAGGGCATAAGTTTGGTTGCATTACATCCAGAAACGTAGACAGTGAGATTGAAACTGTTGACTGTCCCATTCCTACATTATAATCCGCCCCTATTCCATGCTGGTAACTGCCTTCTTCAAAAAATCTCAAAGCAGCTAATACAATATTAAGGACAGATGTCGAAGTCTTTGGACGAATGTGCCCCGCAAAGTATCTAACACATACTTGAAAGCATCCTTATAAGTCGAAAATTTTTTTGAACCTAAATAAGAAAATAAGTCATTAAACTTTAACACTTTTAAGTTCAATTTCTTATAATTCATCACTCATCTCAAATGGATTACGCAAAATTTCGCAATATTTGCCTTTCCGTTCTCGCCAAGCCATTTTCGTGTGCGTTGCTTTCCAACTCCACAAATAATGCCCCGGCTATTGATTCCATTACAATAGACAGCTATAATTTGTGTCTGTTTGTTGGGTCCAGTTATATGCCAAAGCAAGCTGCCGGAGTAGAGGAAGGTGAAGCGAAAACGTAAACAATCCTTGCGGAAAGAATAAATAAACCTTCATAAAGTATTTTAGGCCAGTGGAATGAAATTAGCATCCATAAAATTTAGAAAATGTCAACTATATTCGTGAACGAATCCCTTTTAATAAAACTTGGTGGTATTCTATTGCTTTTTTATTGTACAAAATGGCGTGGATAATAAAATATAAACGTTTTTCAGTGTTTTTTTTTAAATTTTCTTTAATTTATTTTGTTCCAATTTTCACACATTCCGTACAAACAGCTGGTTTCGAAAAATCATTTGCTCTTCCTCTTCTCGTTACAATTCCGTCGTAATGTAGAATACCCAACTTCGATTAAAGCGGAGCGTAGGACGGGAACGTAATCGATCCCAAGTTGAATAAGGGGGGGGGGGGGGGGGGGGGGAGACGGGACGATATGGCCCACAAGGTTCAACGTGGTCATATTGAACTGGCTGTATATCTGGCAAAAGGCCATCAACATCGATAACGCTCTGCAAAACCTTCGAGGAATGTCCTTGTCGCTACAACAACAGCAACTTACTTTGAGCTGGGAGATACTGGTGGAGGAAGACTTGATCTCCCTCGATGCTCCTAAATCGCGTTTGTAACACGCAACAGGGATTATTGGCTTGACTAGGTATGTAACGGTCATCATGGCCTAGGTTATTAATCACCACTTAATGATAATGTGATGTCTGATCACATGGGTAGTGTGAAGAAGGTATCGAGCTTCAGATGCTATGGAACTTTTTTTTTTTGGCGAGCGTATCTTGAATCGGTGCATCGCGATGAAACGGAACAATCGATGGATGCATTTCCTACCTTTAGGGGAAATTATATTGTTCTATAATTTTTAAGCTCATACAGTATTTTGTTGCAGCGTGACTACGCCTATGTATCTACATATGTACCTAAGCGATATGCAACAGATGAATGCGCTGAATGAGTTGGAACAATTTTTTATTATTTTTGGCTTTTAACTTTTGATATTATTTTTATTCATAGAATCAAGCAGAAACAATTGATTTCAAGTTGGCAAAATTTTGGCGGGGGACAAAAAAATACTAACAAACTCGCTCACGTACACCCAATTGGTATCTAATGTGCGACTCTCTGCTCAGTGGGTTAGTAGGTTCAAATGCTTTTGCTGATCTAAAAATACTGGCGGCTAAATTGCAGATTATAACAGTCGGTTATTGTGGCAGTTGAAATTGCTGCCACCTGGATAACGGTGCATTTGGCAGTCCAATGCATAAATGTTGCAAGAAGGAATGCATATAACACTTTTATTTTTGAGTTTATAGCATTGTGTCATTCATTTGTTTTAACACGTACATTCAAAAACCGTTGCATCGGTAAATAAGCAACAGTTTAAACTATCAATTGATGGGTGGCGGGCAGGCCTGTGGTTAGTCCTAATACAGCAATTTTAGAGCCACTCCATTAGTTTGCTAGTTTTAACAAAAATGGAATTTGCTGGAATGCTGCGGGAGAGTCCAAAAGCTCCTTGTTAGCCATTTCCCAAAAGCTCCTAAGCAACTATTTTTCTTCCTTCATATTAATTTCTTTTTTATTTAATATTAATAGTTGCGCTGAAGTTTCACCTGACTGACTTGTGTCTCGTGCAAAACGGATGCTTTTTTGCGATTTTTCACACATATATACAAATCTTTCAAGGGCAGGTTTCTATTTGAAATTAGATATATTCCACAGAATATTAATGCACTAAATACTTTGTGTTAAAACATTTGTACGATTTGTCTTTTACAAACAAGAGGCAATTATTTTCAAGAGCAGGTGAAACAATATTATCTTCTGGGTGTTTCAAAGATCCCTCCGTTTAAGAGGTTCCCCTAGATTCAAAGAACTCTCTGAACATTGGTTGCCAGGCAGTCCCCTGCGTTCTGACAGAAATTTGACCTGGGCTTGAAACCTTCCGTCTTATGCCGAATTTTCGGTTATATTTAAAATTTCCGCATACTCTGTGTCGTATTTTTCGATCGGGTGAGAGCTATGTAGATTTATTGATCTTTAAGTGTTCAAACATTGAGCTGCATATGTAAACTTTTCGAGAAACTGCGAAATCGATCGCCAACTTTCTATTAATTACTACTCTGAAATTGCTGAATAAATATATTTTTATGAACAATATATGTACATTTTTTCATCGCCAAATACTTGGGAAAAAGCGGTAGATTCTATATATCTCGAATTGGTTTGATCTATATGTGTGACTGTGATATTGTCTAGGGCAATTCTTATTTGAGGAAGATGGAAGAAAAGATGGTTATAAATAATATCAAAACCGACCTTTTTCGATGCAAAGATTTTTAAAAGATTCGATCTGCCGTAGCAGGCGTTGCAACCGCTTTTTTTCAAGGTAGTTAATACAGGGCGGCCACCGTGGTGTAATGGTAGCGTGCTCCGCCTACCACACCGTATGCCCTTGATTCGCACCCGGAAAAAGCAACATCAAAATTTTAGAAATAAAGTTTTTAAATTAGAAGAAAATTTGTCTAAGCGGGGTCGCCCCTCGGCAATTTTTGGCAAGCGCTCCGGGTGTATTTCTGCCATGAAAAGCTCTCAGTGAAAACTCATCTGCCTTGCAGATGCCGTTCGGAGTCGGCATAAAACATGTAGGTCCCGTCCGGCCAATTTGTAGGGAAAATCAAGAGGAGCACGACGCAAATTGGAAGAGAAGCTCGGCCTTAGACCTCTTCGGAGGTTATCGCGCCTTACATTTATATATTTATTTAGTTAATACAGTTTTTAAGTCAACCTTACGATGATGATCAAATTAAACTTTGGCATTAGAGCTTACAAATGAAGTAAACATCCCGCTAGGCATTCAATTATCACAGCACTATGTTTAATTTTGAAATAATAATAGTGTAACGAATTTACTTGCAATTCCCCTTATTTGCAATCTTCTGCTGAGTTCGAATCACTAAACTGTTGAATAAATAACTCCAATATTTAATAATGCAAAATGGCCTTTATTAAAGTACTTCACAATAACACTCAAACTTTGCAACGAATAGCTTTCTTAATAACCAAATTGATTTATAGCTCAAATGAAACTCTACTATCAAAATAATACTGCTATTGCTCGCTAGATAGCATCTGAATCGAAACTTGCCCATAGCACCTCTACCGCTGATGCTTTTATACTCTGTGATTTCCTCGTGGCATCTTCTAGGCGCTTCCAGAATTTTACTTAGTTATAAATTTCTCAGCTACAACTACAGATGTATACTTTCTCATTTGAGTAATACTTGCACAAATTATTGCCCTCTCTTGTGACAACTCATATAAGATATATGCATGTGCTTGTGCATTGTTTCTCCGCTGCTCGTATACGTACATATGTGTAGACGCAATTATTGATTTGTTTGTGTAGTAGATACATAATGATTGATCTATGGATGTGCATGATATCACTGTTTAGCATCGGCTTAGAGTTGGCAGCACCCCTTAGTTTTGCTAATATTCGTAACAGAAGTAGTGTGTTGAATTTCAATACAATACATTTCTTTATATGTGTGATAAGGACCCCTTGGATAAAGGGCTACCGACTAGACTGATGAATGGATGAGCAATGCTATATAAAATTTTTTCGGTTGATACTACTACCTTTTTGGGACGACTTAAGCAGGGTATCAAAAAAAAAAAAAAAAAAAAAACACGGCAACGCCCTATCGTTATCGTTTTTGTATCGAAAAACATCGATTACGTAGCAAAAAGGTTTCGATTTTTTATTGAAAAACTATCGATTCGTTATGTTAAAATTACCGATTAAAATGTCGATTTGTCGGCGGTGTTTTACCGATATTTTATCAGCTGACAACACGCTGTGTTACAGAAAAGCGAACGATTTGTTATCATAAAGTTGATTTTTCATTTCGCACTCACCGGTTTGTTATGAAAGAAGCCATTGATTGGACTATAACAAGCCGATAGCAAACTGATAAAATGACGCTAGTAATTCCCTTTCGATAATGAGCCGATAAATAAAAACTCAAAAGGGCACCCCACTTTTTCATATCTCTGTGTACCTACTTAAAAAGTTTTATTTTTAAACCGAATTTCATTTTACCGCATGTTTAGTCCAAAAATGTTTTATATTTAGTCTCAAATTTACGCTTTGTTTACAGTTATGTCTATTGCATTTTAATGTTAAAAAAGAGGATTACAGAAAAAAATATTACCAGTTTTCAAGTTATAGCAATTTTATTATGCTTAAATTAACACAGTCCATTTTAAACAACAATAATCACCTTTAGAAATTCGTTTTGATTTAACTTTACCACGCTGGTGCTGCAACAAATGGTGCATTATAAACAGTACGGACGAGTGCTGGTGCATCAACAAAACCATTTAATGGCTTTACCACTGAAGCATGATTAGCATAGTCTGCAGTTTGTATGGTATGTTGATATTCGTAGCCACTTGCGCTAGAAAATTCCGGCGATGAGGTATAAACAACTGCGGATGGAGCAGCTGTTAAAACGCCAGCGCTAGCACAAGCGATGCATGCAAAGATGACGGCAAAGATCTGGTTAAGAGGAAAGAGTCAAGAAAAGAATTTAGCTGTAGATATAAAATATTTGAAATATGAGATATTTTTGTTTTCGTAACTAATAAGCTTGGCAATAGTTGGTAATTTATCTTTATTGAGTGTTCGATTTTTTCGACATTCCAATAATTTATTTACTGGTTTTTCTACTGTTGGTTGTATAAATTTAAGGGTGGTTATTATAATTCAAATACCCAATGTTTCATAGTCTTAGCCATTGTTGTTGTTGTTGTATTAACGATAAAGACATTTCCTGAAAGATTTGGGAAGTGTTATCCATGTTGATGGTCCTTTGCCGGATATAGATCCGATACGTTCCGGTAACAGTTACCATTGCGGTACTAGCCCGCTCATCTCGGGAACGATTGATGTGATCACATTAAAACTTCTAGGCCATATCGACCCCTACCCCTAGTTCCGTGTGGAACTTGGGGTCATCGGAGCCTCGCCTTCTAAATATGTATGGGTGAGGTTGGCAGTTGGGTTGCGGAAGCTCTGAAGCTATAGAGCTTTGTGTTGTGCTTACCAACCTCTAGAATCCCACCTTTTCAGACGCTAGAGGTTCATCAATTTTGGGTACTGAAAATCAACAAATTTATTATGTATTAATTTTTTTTTGGTTTCCATAGCACCATCACAACTTCGACCACTTAACCGTCTCCAATTGGATCAAAATTTATGTGTTATACTTCTGACCGAGGTATTACCGTCTGAAGGGGTCAGACTGGAAAGAATCGTTTATTTCATTTGTATGAATCACCCTAATTAAAATTTTATATGCGCAAATTGCTTATATTTTTTATCAAATAAATAAAATATTTGTATATCCTGTGTCCACTTACAATTTTGTACATTTTGTTGATTCTTAGCGCAAAGTTCAAGTCGTTGGTAATACGATGTCTGATTAATGAATTAGCGATCGATGGGTGACAAAGCATTTATATCGAAAATATATCACTTATTCGAGAAATGTGTTTAGTTACGTATTTATTAAACTTATGTTTGTAGGTATGTATTTTTTGTACAGAATGTATATGTTTAAGTATATACGCTCGCTATGTGTAAGTTAAAGCGCATACCAAAGCAAAGCTCACGAAGCTAATCGGCTTAGAATGGTTTTCCCTCATGAAAATGTCTTAGCAAATTATTATCATTTCATGTTTATATATATTTTTTTCGTCTCAACCAGTGTTATACATTGAAAATTATCTAGACACAGCCTGAGAAACTTTTGAACAGAACAAGTAAGGAAAGCTAAGTTCGGTTGTATCCGAACATTATATACTCAGCTGCCAAAATACAGCTTGCAAAACTTTTAAATTACCTTCTTTTAAAAGTGGGCGGTGCCACGCCCATTGTCCAAGATTTTACAAATTTTCTATTCTCCGTCATAAGGTCAACCCACCTGCCAAGTTTCATCGCTTTATCCGTCTTGGGTAATGAATTATCGCACTTTATCGGGTTTTCGAAATTTTCGATATCGAAAAAGTGTGCGTGGTTATAGGCCGATTTCGTTCATTTTAAATAGCGATCTGAGATAAGTGCCCAGGAACTTACGTACCAAATTTAATTGAGATAACTCAAAATTTACTCAAGTTATCGTGTTTACGGACAGACGGACGGACGGACATAGCTAAATGAATTTCTTTTTTCGCCCAGATCATTTTGATATATAGAAGTATATATCTACATCGATTAGTTTATGCCGTTACGGTGTACCGTTATGCGAACAGAATTAATATACTCTGTGAGCTCTGCTCAGCTGAATATAAAAAAGTTTATAAACACACAATGGTATATGAACAACTGTAGTACCCAAGCGGGTTAGTGGGCTTGGAATATACCAGGGACAGGTATGCCTATCGTAAGAGGCAACTAAAATACTCAAATGATTCAAGGGATTACCAGCGCAGTTAAAAAGCTTCTCCAACCCAATTTTCAACTTCACCTATGCGAGGCGAATCCTATTTCTTTAGCAGCTGAAGCTCTGGTGACCTAAGGGGGTGGTTGGAGGGATGTCATAGAAGGTTCAATGTACCTTAATGGTGGTTGTTAGCGGAAGCCACTGGATCTATATCCGGACCATCAACATCGATAACACTCTCCAAAAGCTATGAGCTGGGTTTTGTCGAAGGCTGAGGTAGCACTCAGTCAATCCAGGGTCGTGTAGAGGTCCCACTTGATAAGAACACAGTGTTTATGTGCTAATGACGAACACAGACATACACACGGCTTGAAGGGTAGAGAGGGCCACAGCTTTCCGTACCAACACAGTGGTTGGAGGGAGATGGCCCGACGTAACAATGCGCGACGGACGGAGAAGGTGAGGATGGACGGTAGATGTTAGGGGATCAGCCAATAGCAGCAGCGGCGAATCGGCACAGCAACAGCTGAACGGCGGGGTGGTAGCGACGGCAACAATCGGGCGACGGAGCGCGTGCCAGTGGCGTAGCCAGGGAGGAGTGTCGGTTCGTATGTTGGGCGTTATTGCCTTTTTAAGGAGGAATACCAGTGGTGGCTTCTTACGGGCGTATGCCGTCGGTTATGGTGGCTTCCTGTAGGCAGAAGCTGTCTCAGTGGCGGCGGCGAGGGAGACTTGCGAGATATGAAGTGTCAACAGCAAATTAAATAGCCTCCACAAAATATGAGATAGAATAAGCATTATGACCAGGTGAGCACAGCTTTGAACGAACAGCTGATACATATCTTACTTATAAGCCTTTACAATGTCGGGCACTCGGTATAGATATATGGGACGGCATGTGCAAAGTCCATCAATTGCCTCATTGCATTCCTCCAAAATGTCTGCTGTTATCTTCGCTGCTACAATTTTCTTGATCTGTCAGCTTGGAGCATCCATTCTGGATCAACACAGTAAACAGCAGACCCAACCCCCTCCTTCCTTTGGAACCATCCCAACACGGCTAATTATAATAATTTATTGTGTTAGATGTGCTGAAAGCGTCAATATAAAGTTGTTATATTCTACCTAATTCATTATAAAATATAAGCCTTGCTATAAAAGCCTTTCATCAAAATGAAATATGCCTTATATAAGAAATTTTTTTATGGCTATGCAGATAATAATGTTAAAGCAGTGTAGACATAAAGCAATGTGAGTGAACATGGAGCCTAGAGCTCTTGTTTGTGTCCGTCTCCAGGCGTACCTCATTAATCATAGAAATGTATTTCAGAATAATGACTAGACGGCTGATTGGGTTGCTGAGTTGAATTTCTGTGTAAGTAAATCAGGTATTACTTAATAACATAAGCCGGTATTGCAGCAATACATACATATATGTATGCCTTGTATGTATGTGAAAAATAATTACAAAAACAATAATAACAAGTAAGGAAGGCTAAGTTCGGGTGCAACCGAACATTACATACTCAGCTGAGAGCTTGGCTGCGTTGGTTTCGTAGGGTTTCGTATATGGTTTATAAGTGGTTTTGAATTCCATATCGCATACGTTGCGCGTTTTGGAACAATTATCCTTCATCCTCTGCCAAATAAGGGGAAAACACCATGTCGGAAAATGAACCTAGGTTAACCCTGGAATGTGCTTGTATGACATGGGTATCAGAGGAAAGGTGTTAATGAGTATTTTAAAAGGGAGTGGGCCTTAGTTCTATAGGTGGACGCCTTTTCGAGATATCGCTATAAAGGTGGACCAGGGTGAACCAGAACATAATCTTGCGGGTACCGATAATTTATTTATATATGAACAGTATTCCTGCCATGATTCCACGGACTTTTGATTTCGCCCTGCAAAACTTTTTGATTTTCTTCTATTTAATATGGTAGTTGTCACACCCATTTTACAAAGTTTTTTTCTAAAGTTATATTTTGCGTGAATAACCCATTCCAATTACCACGTTTTATCCCTTTTTTCATATTTGGTATAGAATTATGTAATTTTTTTCCATTTTTCGTAATTTTCTAAATCGAAAAAGTGGGCGTGGTCATAGACGGATATCGGCCATTTTTTATACCAAGATAAAGTGAGTTCAGATAAGTACGTGAACTAAGATTTAGTAAAGATATATCGATTTTTGATCAAGTTATCGTGTTAAAGGCGGAGCGGGCGGAAGGACAGGCGGTCAAATTTTATTTAGAACATATGTAGTAATATTAGTAAAGTTTCTGCCAAATTTTATCATGATATCTTCAACGACTGCCAAATTACAACTTGGAAAACTTTTAATTACCTTTTTTTAAAAGTGGGCGGTGCCACGCCCATTTTCCAAAATTTTACTAATGTTCTATTTTGCGTCATAAGGTCAACCCACCTATCAAGTTTCATCGCGTTATCCGTCGTTGGTAAAGAATTTTTGCACTTTTTCGGTTTTTCGAAATTTTTGTTATCGAAAAAGTGAGCGTGGTTATAGTCCGATTTCGTTCATTTTAAATAGCGATCTGCCCAGGAACTTACGTACCAAATTTTATTAAGATACCTCAAAATTTACTCAATTTATCGTGTTTTCGGACGGACTAACGGACGGACGGATATGGCTGAATTAATTTCTTTTTCACCCAGATCATTTGGATATATAGAAGTCTATATCTATCTAGATTAGTTTATGCCGTTACGGGGTACCGTTATGTGAACAAAATTAATATACTGTTACGAATATTAGCAACACTAAGGGGTACTGCCATCTCTAAGCCGATGCTAAGCAGCGCCTTGTATGCACATCCATAAATAAATCATTATGTATTTACATAAACGAATCAATCATTAGGCCTACACATATGTACGTATACGCAGCGGAGAAGCAACAAACACAGGCAGATATCTTATCTGAGATATGCAGTTATAATTGTGGAAGTGTCGCTCACAAACACACACACATATGAGAGCTATACACGTACATTTGTAGTTATAATTATAACAGATAACCAACTAGTAGATTCGAGAACAGAAGCGCCTAGAAGATGCAACGATGAAATCAAGGAGTATAAAAGGCCTCAACAATAGAGGCGCTACAAGCAGTTTTGATTAAGATGCTATCTGGCGAGAAATAGCAGTATTATTTATTGTGAAGTACCTTAATAAAGGCTATTTTTCCATTATTCAATATTGGAGTTATTTATTCAACAGTTTAGTGATTCGAACCTTAGGAGAAGATTTGCACATAAGAGGATTTACGGTAAATTCGTTACAATACTCTGTGAGCTCTGCTCAGCTAAGTATAAATATTGAGATTATTTTTGCAGAACAAAGCGGAACTGATTTAAAACACCAACGCCATTTCAGCTCAGTACCTACATACATAGATCACAATCAATGCTTTGATTTTTATTACCGCTTACTTACCGCTTTGTTACTTCTGTATCTTGTAATATGGAGAAACCAAGATATAAAAGAAACTCTAGACAAGTGGAAACAAGAGCAGAATCGCGTAAAGACGCCAACGCGTGTAAGTTAATCGCACAGCTGCTGAACATCAAATTGTACTTTAACGCCAACAACAATGAACTCTTTTGTAAAAATAGAAATAAAGTTAACGAATTGTCATTTGATTCAAAAACTTGTATTGTGTTCTTGAGAATATTTTGTAAATATTTGGCATATTGATTGTTGTCTTATTTTAACTATTAACTTTATTTAATCTCTTATGCGTGTTACAGCTTAAGAAGTTCTGTGACTGGAGTATATGGGAAATATTTACACCAGTTTATTAGGCTTTGTTATAGGCCAGTTAAATTTTCTTATTTTGAATCAGAACAGCCGGCAGGACATCTTCTTGGAGATTTGCTCATTTAAAAAATTAAAAAAATGTTTCTTCCTCCTCTCCTCATCCTGGCTTTATTGTCTTCCTTGTCCACTTCTCCCTCAGCCATTCTCCATTTCCCAATAACTTTCTATCCTAACTTCTTCCCCCACTTTGATTTTCACTTCAACTCCAACTTCCACTCCCATTCTCCCTCCAAAACTCACTCTCACTATCACTACATCTCAGCTGTTCCATTCCTCTCTCTCTATACCTCCCTAAGGCCTGTTCTCTTTTATGAGAAACTTTTTTTAAGTATGGGATTGCTGCGTCAAATAATTTCCACAATTTTATAAAATGTTATGTAAATGCCTACCCATATCACAGTCAGCCCTCTCATAGCACCGTGCAGCATTGAGAGTACTGCAACGATAAGTAGCAGTGGCCGATCCAACAGACCTGAAGAGTGAGCTTGGAATGGCCATGTGAGGCTGCAGGAGTGAGCCTCAGTCAGTTTAAGAACTTTCCTTCGAGAAGCATTCAGTACTACAAGACGCAGAGGCTCTGCTGAAGGCGGTAACTTATTCTTAGGAGGAAACAAAAGAAGGTCCCAGCCCCGGGGCCATGATGCAGTCTGTCTAGGCGTATGAATAAGACAAGGTAGCAACTACTTACCTCGGAAGCAACAACTTCGAAAGCTACTATTCAGATAGAGGGCGGGAAAAATGGCGGTTACCATCAACGGATGAGGAAGCGGCAGGTGATTAGGACAATGGAGGCGATACTTCGACACCGAATTTTTTGGTGAGGATAAAAGGACGTACGACTAGATTGCGGTTGTGCGCGAGAGGATGCTTGACATTGTGAAGCTGTTTCTGGCTGTGGCACTGGGAAGGTAAGAATGTTTGGAAAGGGAGCTTAATAGCTTCATGCTCAAGATGATAACAAAAGAAGAAGAATTTGCCCCTCTTTTGTGCGTACTTCATTGAGCTTTAAAAGTGTTTTTCCTCTTTTCCGAGCAGTAGCGAATATTTTTATTAAACATTTCAAGATTGTAAATTTCATTGTACCTGACATAACATAGATCTCTGTTCCGCATGTGACTTCATATGAGCTTTGGTATATGATACAATAGATATATATAAGTAGCATGGAATTTAAAATAGTTGCTCCAAGGCGATGACTGCCTATATCATGCTGTTGAAAGCTTCTTAAGTTGCCGTAGGACAACTCACGCCGACTTCCTTTGCGCCAATAAGGCATTTCCAAGTTTGATGCTATGCTGCCTGGGCGTTGTGATACTACTTGGATCTATCACCTACTCAAATCAGCAGATCGATTCAGCAAACGTCAGGAATTTCTCAGTTTTCAACTTAACCAGATCACAAAGGTCGTCAAGAAGGAAGATCCCTGACATTTCTTCCTCTTGTACCAAAGAGCAGGACAATCACATAGAAGTTTCTTGACTCTTTCTATCTCCTCGTCGTCTTTGCAGCTGCTGCAGTAAATACTATAGGAAGAACCCAGTCGTTGTGCATGCCTCTCGATGGCTATGTGGCCAGTTGTAAGTCCAACCACCAGAGATACATATGTCCCTAATTCCAAGGAGTAGCAGGCTTATCTTGCGTCTCGCGTCCCATTTAGGCCACAGGAGGTGAGGTGAGGTTCCATATCACACCCTCTTCCTTGAGGAAAATCCCTTTCGAAGTGAGCTTACAGGTAGCAAGCGGCATGCTCAGTCCCTCCCAGGACGACGAGAGTGGGAACGGATCAGCCATCTCATTGCTCGGTATATCCGAGTGTCCAGGCACACATACCAGACTAAGGGAATTTTGCCCAGCACCTCGTTAAGAGATTTGAGGCACTTGTCTACTGTCCTGGACTCATATGTGAGCGATCCAAGCGCTTTTAGTGCAGCCTGGCTGTCAGAGTAAATACAAATTTGATAGTAGCCGTGAACAGAATTTCTCTGTTGATCAACGGTCTCGTTTATAGCAGCCACCTCCGCCTGAAAGACGTGTAGGGTAAACGATAGATTCCACCCTAGTTGAGGTGCAGATACAACTACCAACCTTATTATCCAGTTTGAGGCCGTCACCCCCCACGCAAACTAGAGCGCTTATTTGTACCTTCTGGAATACCCCTGGACGATTTTCTTCCTACAAATTCTATGGCAGCTGCAATATGTAGTTAAAAGAGTCTCTAGAAAAGCCGGTGGGCTGATATCAAGTCTGGTTCCTCTTTATTCTTGCTGATTCCCTGCCGCTTCGTGTACGTGTCAAGGGAATAATTTGTACCCAATGCATGTACTAAATAGACCCAACAGGATTTAGGAGCACATTTTTGCATATAATAATATGTGATGATCTTTGGAGAGTTCGAGAAAACAGTAAGTTTTATGATCTTGTACGTGATTCCGACAGCGAATATTGAAGGAAGTATAATGATAAACGAACAAAAGCCAAAAAACTTCGCTTGGGCAAGTAAGGCAAATGTTGGGTTACTAAAAGCAGGTGGAGGAAGAGTTCACCTCCCTTGGTGCTCCCAATTAGCTTTACTTATAGAGAAACAGGATTAGTTGGCATGGCTTGTTACGAAAAGGGCCAAAATCGCTAAGGCGGCTAAAAGCCAATTAGTGATGTTAATTACATAATAAGCGCAATTACATTTTTTAAAACATTTATTTACAAAATTATCAAAGGACTTATTTTTGAAATACAAAATGTATGAAGATGAAAACCAACAATTTACAACTGGCAGGTACTTGAACAATTAATCCACTTACAAGCTGCCACTTTGTTTGTTCGTGATTTTATTAAACTTTCAACGTCCTCAATTACGCCTACCACCAACCTGCTGAATGTGAGCTGTGAAAAGAGGGCAGTGAGTATAGTGGAGCTGCGTGCAACACCGGTGCCGTATATGTCGTCTTCACAGCAGGTGCCAAAATTGGTTGAACATCAATAGCTGAACTATGCACAACTGATGAACTCTGATGTGACACAGACGTGGGATAACTTTTCACTATTGCACCAACTTTAGTTAAAATGGGTTCATGTATAACTGTAGCTGGCGCTGTGTAGAGCAGAGGACCATGTGAAAGGTAACCGGGACGTGCAACGGCCACAACGAGTAAACTAGACAATACCACCTGCAAGGGATAAGAGATAAGAAAAATATTTGTAAGGATCCTAATGCAAAAGATTGCGAGTCTACTTACCAACTTTAGCATTTTGATAATCCTTTGTTTTTTAAGTGACTTCGGTAGGTCTGTATTGTAGTGAATAACGGTTGTGACTGTTGATTGTTGTTGACCAACGCCTGCTCTTTTATACTATTCAACTAATCTAATAAATTTTTGTCTAAAAAAAAAATTTGTTGCCGACATTTGAATAAAATAAAAACTATGCCGTTTTACATTAGAGCAATGCACAATAGAAAAGAAAAATCGGCAACAGCAAAAACCAAGTGATAAAAAAAATATCAAACGATAATAATAACAAGTAAAGTTGCCTAAGTTCGAGTGTAACCGAATATTATATACTCAGCGTGAGCTTCAACTGCACATTTCATTTCAGATAAATTACTTTTCTACATAACACGTGGCACCGACCGTTTAAAAAAAATGTCTCTCCATTTCCTCTTAAAATAAGACTTGATAAGTGAAATATCATTGCTAAGTTACCTTTTGCTAAGTTCTAGCTTATTATTCTAGTCTACGACCCTTTTAAATTTGTTTTATATCTAAGTTGCCGTGGTCTTTAACCCGTCCATTTTACTAGAAATATTTTCTACTATAGGGAAAATTTTTGTACACAATTTCATTACGATCCGTTAATTTTTCTTCGAGTTATGGCTCCCGAAACATAGCAAATTGCTTAGTCATAAAAGAGGCGGTGCCACACCCATTTTCAAAAAATTTAGTATTTTCCAATTTAATGTTATAATTCAATTTAAAAAGTAAAAGTCTATAGATACAAAGCTCTTTTTCGCTAAGATATATCTTATTTTATTCATCCACGACTCTTTTAAAAATCTTTTATATAAAAGTGGGCGTGGTCCTTAATCGATTTCCTTAATTTTTCTTCAAAGCATTCCATATAGTAAAGGCAACCTCTCTGCCGAATTTTGTTACGATAAGTGTAACGATTTTTGATTTATGATTAATAATATTTGTAAAATTGATTTTACCACAAGTGGGTGGTGCCACGCCCGTTTTAAAAAGCTTTTTCAAATTTTTATCAAGAGTCTCAATATAAGTCCATACATCAAATTTCAACATTCTAGGTGTATTATTTATTAAATAATTAGGTTGTGTTCTCCCAAATGTTATATATATAAAAAGTGGGCGTGGATATCATCCGATTTCGTTCATTTTCAATACCAACCTATTCTGAGTCCAGATAAGCTCGTGTACCATATTTGGTGAAGATATCTTAATATTTGCTCAAGTTATCGTGTTAACGGACAGACGGACGGCCGGCGGACATGGCTCAATCAAATTTTTTTTCGACACTGAGGATTTTGATATACGGAAGTCTATATCTATCTCTTCACCTACCTTAGCACTGAATGTCATGCTGAACATACATCCAGTAGATATTGCGGAAAAGGCAGCCACGGCCCGGTCGTTGGTCAGGCTTCGTGATATGGCTTATGGGCTTTCTGACTTCGGACACTCTAGCCTTCTTACTAATTTCGAATTTATCCCGGACAGGACGGACTATTGTATGCCGACGACCGCTCTCTATGCAACCTTCACCCCAGTCGTTCCCCCGAGGGGGAGTGGAGAAGAGGAATTTTCTGGGGTATGGGACCGGTTAACTTGTTCACGGATGGGTCGAAGTTGGACGGAAAGGTTGGCGCGGGGATCTTTTGTCAAGAGCTAAATGTAAGCCGCGAGTTTAAGTTGGCTGATCACTACAGTGTATTCCAAGCGGAAGTTGCTGCGATTAAGGGTGCGGTGGATGGAATGCTATCCAGCGAAACTACGGTTAGGGAATTTAACATCTACTCTGATAGCCAAGCGGCTATCAAGGCCTTGAGCTCAACTACAGTGCGATCGAGGGTGGTCTGGGGGTGCCTGACCTCGCTTGCGATTGCATCAAATTATTTTACAATTAAGATTATCTGGGTCCCGGGCCATAGTGATATCCCGGGTAACTGTCAAGCGGATCTCTTAGCCCGCATCGGTACACCTGAACCGGATGAAGATGGCTGTAGGGATTTCGGGATTCCGCTGGCCACCTGTGGATTGCTCCTCCATAGCTGGGCCTCGAGTCAGCTCAGCAAACGTTGGGTGGACACCGCGTCTTGCAGGGTAGCAAGATCTTTCTGGCCGAAAGTGGATGGCAGGAGGTCTGCTGAAATAATTGGGTTCACCAAGGCTCACCTATCAATGGTCATTATGGTTTTGACAGGGCACTCTCCGATGGGTATCCATGCGCTACGTCTCAATATACTGGAAACTCCATCCTGCTGCAGCTGTATGGCGGATGGTGAGGTGGAATCACCAAATCACTTTATGCTTGATTGCCCAGCTTTTGACAGAACTAGGCGAAAGTACTTCGGTCGAGACTCACTTGGATCTCCCGAGGATTTATCCAAAGTTGAGATGGGTATCATTCGGAGCTTTATCGTTGCTACTCAACGATTCTCTAGATCTAAGTCACCGTTACTTTTGGTGTATGTGGTATCACAACGGACCTTCAAGTTGTCCAAGTGAGCTATCCTTATCAGTGCAGCTACCACCTAACCTAACCTAATATACTCTGTGTGCAAAGCACGCGGAGTATAAAAACACTACACATGGAAAACACCGGGCTTTGTGCATTTTCAATTGGTGCAAACAAAGCATTGCTGCTGCTGCTGCAAATTATGACCGCGCAGTGCATTGTAATTTGCCCGGTCGACAGGTCGGTGGTTCGATCGCTTTGTGGGCTGGTCGTTGAGAGTTCTTTTTTTTTTAGTCCATTGGCTGTCTAGTAAAAATGTGTACCATATGAAAGTAAATTATAGCAATAACAAAAATATTTTGTTTTTCTCACTCCCAAACTTTGCGGCTCAGCGTAGCGGCATGCCATTAACCGTTACATGCATTCGCACTGGTATTTGCGTGGACAGACATTCCTGCATATGACGCGGCGTGACTTAGTGGGTCGCATAGATTGTATTTTGTTTTGTCTGGCACAATAGAATGCCGTTGACATGCTGTGGCAACAAATTTAAACAATTTCAATATCCCTTTAAGAAAAACACTTTCTACTCCGCAGCAAATGAACGTACTTTAGTTTGATATCCCCACTACGAAAGGAACTAGAATATAAAAACGATAAGGCATTCCGGTCAAACAAATAACTTAAACACCAGCTAATAAGTCAGGAGAACTGAGGAATACTAAACCCTTTTCGACCCAAGGATGACTGAGAACTTTTTGGGAATCTGAAGCACTTTGGGAGTTTTGGACTTCTACCCCCTGAGGGTTAGGGGCCTTAGAATAAACTCAAATACCCAAACTGTTCAAGGTGTTGCCAGCGCATTTTATAGCTCTTCCAACGCAATTGTCAAGCAGTCGCGACCCTAAGATCCACATGTAATTAGAGAGTGGGGCTTGTTATCCTTACGTATCGTATCTATATTCGACAAAAGATCATCACCAACGATAGTACTCTCCACAACCTCGAGCAGGATTTTCTGTGTTTTTCCTCGCTAACGCTATATTGAAGCATGCGTATTTGGGCCAGAAGAAGAAGAAAGAATAATGGCCGTCCTGCTTTCAGAAAGGGAGTGAATGCGATAAATTTCAAAATTTTGCGTGATTCCTTCACTGTAAGCTTTAATTTATATCATCAATTGCGAATTGTGGAGTTGATTCTGCCAGATTTTCAAAAATATTAATAGCCTTTGATGTGATCAACACTTCTTTGAATGGGATAAAGATTTAAAAAAATTGAGTTCTGGGGTTAAGGAAGACTTGATGAAGTACTTGCGGTCAGGACTACGTCTTTGTAGGAATTTACTTTACCAGAAAAAAAAAACAGAGAATCAAGATTGCCAGCAAGTCTTACTTTTGATTGAATTGGCAGTTGGAATGTAAGTCTCTCTTTCGGGGCACCAAAATTACGCTCCAATATTTTTTCATCATACCTTTCCTGATGTATGGCTCAGCCCCATGGGGTCTGTCGAGTAAAGAAGAGAAGAAGAAGGGACACTCTTAGAGTACTTTCGCCTAGTTATGTCAAAAACGAACAGCCCAGCATAAAGTGTGTCGATGATTCCATCACGTTTTCACCATGCAGCTTCAGCAGTAGGGGGTATATTAAGACGTACCGCATGGACTATTTCACAACTCATTAGGAAATGACCGTAAATGTGAGAAGTTTCAACTTTTCGCTTGATCCCTTCACTAACAACGCCAATTTATGTCTGCCATGACGTATTATGAAGCTCATTCCACCTGCTTTTCACAAATATAAATAGCCTTGGATGTGATCAAGACTTCCCTGAATGGGATTAAGATTCCATTACTTGCGGTCGGGACTTCGTCATTATGAGAGCTAACTTTAACAGCGAAAAAAGTGTTGTTAGAAATCTAACAGAGAATCAAGCCTGCCAGCAAGACCTACTTGGGACTCGGCAATTGAAAATTAAGTCACTCTTTCGACGAACTTAAATTACGGTCTACTAGTTTCTCATCATCATTTTATTGATGGATTGCTCCGCATCATGAACTATGTAGACGGAAATGATGAAAAATTTGAATGTCAAAGGAGGTTTAGTGATGAGCTGTATGAGCTTTGCGCAGATATGACCATAAGGGTGATCCTTATAAATCAAATAAACGATTTTTCTCTCGACATGGATTGGAGACAAGGCCTATCCAACCCTACAAATAAAAACAAAATTATTCCTATCTCCATAATACTGAATACTAGCTATTGATAGGGAGTGGAGACAAGGCTTACAGGTACCCACCCATGGATTGGAAACAAGTCCTCTCCAAACGGTAAAACGTAATTTCTTTCATTTCTTTTCTCTTGCCTTACCAACATAGGGGGTGAGTTAGCTGGCGTACACGTATATGAGTTTTACCCCCCAGCTTATAGAATGCCAGGCGGCCACCGTGGTGTGATGGGAGCGTGCCCTGGGTTCGCACCTAGGGTAAAGCAACATAAAAATTTTAGAAATAAAGTTTTTCAATTAGAAGAAAATTTTTCTAAGCGGGGTCGCCCCTCGGCAGTGTTTGGGAAGCGCTCCGGGTGTATTTCTGCCATAAAAAGCTCTCAATGAAAACTCATCTGTCCTGCCAATTTGTAGGGAAAATCAAGAGGAGCACGACGAAAATTGGAAGAGAAGCTCGGCCTTAGATCTCTTCGGAGGTTATCGCGCCTTACATTTATTTTATTTATTTTATAGAATGCCTTGGGCTTAACCCACCTTTCGACGAATACTTGGCAGTAGTACCGGTTAACTCATTATAAGTTGACAACATTTGGTTAATTCGTTGTAGTTCTATAAATAGAACAAAAACAGCAAAAATGCCAAGTTTCTCTGAAAACCGCCTTACAAACATGCATAACGTCAGCACATAACTACATACGAATTATGTGATGTGTAGAAGATAATAGCTGTGTTTTTTAACACGCGCGTATACGTTTCGTTTGCGCGTGTAAAAAAACGCCTATCCTCGCTTAGATAATGCTTAGGAGACCCATCTAGCGGCTGTGGTTAAACAACTAGCTACAGCAACAGGGTGTACCGAAAAGCGGAGACGCAACGCTCTGATGGCCATAGGGTATAACATATAGCTGAATCAGTTGCGAAGAATTGTGGACACACATAAAATACATAGAATTAGTGTAGAGGGTGAAACAAAGACACATATTTCAGTTACATCTGAGTATAATGCGTATTGAAAGTTAGTAGGACAAAATTTATGCGCAGCAATTTCAGAGGTGTATTTATAGTTTGTCGCTTAGCAGTCAATATAAAGTTTAAGCGTAAACGGATATACGCGTGTTAAAAAACACGGCTAATACATGCGAAAGAAGGCAATTGGGAAAAACTTTACAGCAACTAAGGCATGACGTAGCTGAATGCGTTTGTAACCATTTCAACTATCGTAGGAGTGCGGGTTCGACTCCCACTCCCGGGAGAAAAGGCTTTGAAGAGATTTACAAGGTATAATCGAAACAGCTGTCGCCTTGTCCGTCCTGATGTCATGTTGTTTAAATTTTTCCCAAATTATTAAATAAATTATAAAATTAAGAATTGCTTGAAATAAATGTTTTCATACATTTAAAGCGATACGGGCAATCCCCGGTTAACTCATTATAAGTACCGGGTAAAGTCCCACTCTGACTTTAAGGCTTAAATGATCAATTCTTTAAAAAATACTGCAAATTTCACCAAATTGAATCAAAAGACGTGCATTACAAATACTCCCCACTGAGCCTTAGCTCCTAAAGATATCTAACAATACCTAATCTTACAATTTAATCTTTTTCCACAAGCAAAATCTAGGCGTTCATTAAATTCAAAGATTGCATCACACCACAAGCGTTGCTTACGAGTCATAAAGCCAGAAGCATTTAAGTGCTGTTTGTATGTAATTTCATATGGTTAAATATTTTATATACGTATATAGTTTTATAACTGCATTACCGGCCTCATCAACCGTTACTATTACAACTGGCTTAACTTATATCAAGCCTGACCGTGAAAATTCACGCATTTGCACTTGTTTGCTCGTGTTTTTATTGTTTTAATTTTTATAAGTTAATGCCTTAAAAAAGCAACTCGCTTGGTTAGTATTTGGCGTGATCTTTTTTTTTGAATTGCGTGCGCGGTGTGTAACACCACAACCCAAATATGCACCAGTTGCGTTGCAGTGGACGCATATGAAAGTATTTTCAAGTTCATGTTCACGCGTTGTTCGTGGTGCGTATATGCAATAACTTGATTTACTGACCCAGTCTACGAGTACACACCGAACTATATGTATGGGTGTACATTGGCAGCACAAACCGGCCACATTTTTGTAGGCTTATAACGTGCCAATGCGCTTTTGGTTGCAAGCTGCATTTGAAAAAATGTTATGCAATATGCGGCTTAGTATTATTTTGTTGTCATGAATAATAATTGCATTCTATACGTACAAAGTTGTGATATGCATATTTTATTATGGCGTTGAATTGAGAGCTTTGTTGTGGTATCATGAATTGCAATTATTTGATTGATTATGTGATACACAAGCTTATTAAAATACTGTTTAGTTATGCTCTCTATATGATATGATGCAATGTCAGATGATTAATTGAATGTGATATGATGTTGCTTATGTGTGATGTGACGTCAGTGAGCGACGAAGTGATTCAAAGAACTAAGTAAATATATCGTGTGATGTGATATTAAAGCGTTTAACATCATTTGTATTTATCAATGTAGTAGAGTTTATACGAGCGAAATCAGGCAGCAAAATAAGCAAAGCAAGGCGTGTTATCCATTTTTTATCAAAGTTATGAGGGTTTGTTATTGACCGATTAAGGGAGTGTCGTACATTTTTTATCGACGTGTTATTTATAGGTTTGTTATCGATTTGTTATACATTGAATACTGATAGCAAAGGTAATAAGTGAGTCATTGATTATTTAGCGAGGAGTTATCGAAAAGTCATCGGCATATTATCGAAATGTTTTCGACTTGATATCGTTTGCGATTATTTGATTGATTATGTGATATACAAGCTTATTAAAGTACTGTTTAGTTATGCTCTTTATATGATATAATGCAATGTCAGATGATTATTTGAATGTCATCTGATGTTGATTATGCGCGATGTGACGCCGGTGAGAGATGAAGTGATTCAAACAGCTAAGCAAAGATGCCGCGTAATGTTATACTAAAGCGTCTAACGTCATCTATATTTATCAATGTAATATAGATGATTTGAGCGAAATCAAGCAAAGCAGGGCGTGTTATCAATTTTTATCAAAATGCTAACGGTTTGGTATTGACTGATTATGGGTGTCATATATTTTTTATGGAAGTGTTATCGGTTAGTTATCGAAAAGGTATAGACGAGTTATCGATTTGTTTTGGAAGTGTTGCACACTGAATATCGATATCGAAGGTAATAAGTGAGTCATTGATTATTTAGCGAAGAGCTATTGAAAAGTCATCCATATGTAATCGATAAGTGACTGATTTACTATCGGGCAACTATCGATTATTTACAGAAACGTGGTCTCACACTAATTTATATATATTATCTATTTGTTATCGAAAAATTATGTATGATTTATTGTCGGGAAGCTATCGATTATTTATAAAAAGGTGGTCTTACATAATTTTCTATAATTTATCGATTTGTTATCGAAGGTTATCGACTTGATATCGAAAAGTTAAAAGCTTCTTATTGGGTGGTACTAACTTTCTGACGTGTTATCGATTCGTTATGGACGACTCATCGGCTTGTTATATCAACAAACTTTTAATACAAAATAGATTACACCCCTGTGACCCGTCCGACAACCAACCACAAATTCGGCAATAATAATATGCTATCCATAGTTGGCCGATAATTAAACAACAACTAGGCGATATCGGTTGTTACCGATTAGAAGCCGACGAAACCCTTCTCAAAAATTCCGAAACTATTTGTTTCTGGTTGTAGTTACGTGATGGGATGCGTTACTCCAACCGATTCATATTTTTATTTGCGGCTCATGTGATACACAATGCAATTAGAGAAATGTGATATCATGTGAGGTTCAAAATATTAATATATATGTATCTGCTAGGCGTTAATTGAGTTTGAGTAATACGAGCTTTTACCACGTATTTTAATATCATATGTAAAATAGTGCTAATGACATTTGCGGAAGTTGTGTCGCGTAATTTGTTGTCCCAGTCATTGGCAAGGAAAATAGTATTATTTGAAGTTTCTATGATCTACAGTATGACGATTAATGTGATATCCGTATGTAATAGGTAATGAGAAGTCATCTGTGCTTTTCGCTGAGTGTTTATTGATTTTATGTGATACCAACTTATACCTATGTATTACAATGTCATATGCAGATATTAAGCAGAGCTACTGCACTTGTAATAAGTCATACAGGGATGTGTTACATCACTCATTCATGTTTTAAATGTCCAACACATGTAATATGCTATGTAATTAGGGCAATGTGATATCATGCGAGTGCCAAAACGATCTATGAAATAGATATCTGCTAAGATTTGGTTGAGTTTAAGTAATACGAACTTGTACCAAGTATTGAGGTGATGTTTTGCTTTACCTATGCCACTAGCAAACGTTGTGATCGCTTGATGTGGTGTATCAGTCAGTAGCAACGTGATTCATGTTATTTGATATTCATATGATTTACGAGTATCTAAGCTACGTATGTAAGCACATCAGTTGCTTTGGTGTTTTCAATATAAAACTTTTTTTCTAAGCGGGGCTACCCCTCGGTAGTGGTGTGGCAAACAATCGGAGCGGATGAAAACCTAGTCAGTGAAAATTCATCTGTCTTACAGCTGCCAGTAGGAGTAAGTGTAAAACATGTTGGAAAAAAGAAGAGAGGGGCTTGAGGGAAATCGACAGAGAAGCTCGGTTCGAATCTCCTCTGAGTTAAATCGCTCTTAGTATTTTTTTATATCAGTTGCCTTGCTTATGACTAGAGGCGATATGAGGCTTTAGAAGTCTGTGTAGTCTATTTACAAAAATGTATAAATGGGACTCCGTTAAACAAAAAAGAAAAATTGTCTTGCCACATTTTACTTTATCAGAGAACTAAGCAGGCAACAGTTGCTTTTTAATCCCATCGGTCGTATTCAACATTTGTAAAATGCTCTGCCCTCAAGGCATCATTAGTACCTAAATGTAGTTATGCTTGATTCATTTGATGTGATGCTACTTTAGGCATTCTGAAGCAAGGCATATTGCGACTTATCAGGCAATATCCCATTTATTTATATACAATATTATGCTCAAATAGTAAACTAACTTTTTCCCAAACATATGCGTACGCAGGGCCGCCGAGAGAAAATCCGGGCCTGGGGCAAAAAAAATACGGGCCCCATACTAAAATGAACAAATTCTCAAAATCAAAATTACCATATTTTACATATTTATATGCATTTGTATATATGTACATGTATATTTCAGCGTACACATGCATACATGTATATTATATTCAATGAATATATAGTAACGAACTTTAATTTATCTACACATTTATAAAGATCAACATATGAGTAAATATGTTTACAGAGAAATATACGTATTCTTCATTTTTGTAGAAAATAAATTATTCTATTGATTGCGAAAAATATTACATTTTTTAAAATTCGTGAATAGAAGTGTGAAAACTTATGAAAAAACAAGTACAGTTTACTACTTATAGAGTTTTATTTAAATATTGCATTAATTGTATGAAATAAATTTCTTTAAATTGCATTACAAATATTTTTTGGTAGTAATTTGGTATATTAAAAGAGTTTAATTAACACAAGTGGGCTTTCCTGGCCTTAACAGCTGCGAAATTATCCATGATAGTATCAAAATCCAACTGTCTCGCTATTGGTGCTTCAATACAGAGAATGCCAAGTCCTGTAAAGCGTTCTTGAGTTGAACAAGATCGATGGAAGTTCTTTATCCTTGCAAGAACATTGAAGGAACGTTTAGCAGTTACTGTTACAGTAGCTACAGGTATGGTGCAAAAAATACGTAGAGCAACACAAATGTTAGGAAAAATTTTAGCGGGATTTAGAGCACAGATAACATTCAACAATTCAAATGGTGACAGATTTTCGTTAAAATTTGCTGAGTAAATGTGCTTCAGGTGGATCATTTCATCTCCTAAACTCTCGGAAACGTCTGAATTGTATTTGTTGACAAATTGAACGGCATTTTCTCGTATTGAAACCTCATCCATGTATCCAAATTGCCACAAAAAATAAAAGGTGTTATTAAAATTTTTCATGACAGCAAATCGTTCGGTAATACCTGCAATAACCGAATCAACTATCACCAAAAAGGTGTTGTTTTCGAAATCAGCTTTGTGATCGTCGTTGATCGTCTCGTCCTCTTCACATTCATAAAAATGTCTTTTGCGATTCCTTTTTCGAACGTCAGGAAACTTTGGTTAGATTCCCAATCCAGTGGCGACTGTTTTGTATTCGCATAAAATGTTTTCCCATTGATTTCTGATCAGATTTAAATCAGAGATCAAAGTTGCTAAGTTTATAACTTCGATATCGATGGTAGTATTCCTGGCTGGCAGAATAATATTTCTTTCATTAATAACTGTCAATATTTTGAGCCAAATGGAGGAAAAAAAATACATCCATACTTGCTGATGTATTGAAGAACGCCATTAACATCACCATATGTTTCCGCTGTCAAATTTAGCCGAAGTAACTCGTTTAGTGCCTGTTTCAAACAATGGCTATGATTTGCAAAAGGCTTAACTGCCTCAACTTATAAAATTTGTTGAAATTTAAAATTATTGCTCTCTACGAAAGGTGATTAAAGGTGTGGTTTGTTTATTTTCTGTAGGCAAAAAGCTTGGATAGCATTTTGAGATTCCCGGGCCCCTCCAAAGCCCGGGCGCGGGGTATATGACCCCCTCATCCCCCTTCCCACTCGTCGGGCTTGTGCATACGGGCATATGAATACATATGTTGACAGGCGCTAAATGTTGGATAATGTGCCATGATGCATTGTTTTATGGGTGTTTTTATCGAGAGAGTAGTCGCATCAGGTGATGTTTGAGCTTCGCACCAAATTATGCGCGGCCACATATGATTTCAAGGGAACTGGTATCACGTGATATATACGATGATACAAAAATGAAGAGAATTCGTGTGATATTTGTTCGTTTTTTTTTAAATAATTGTGTAAAAAATAACAAAAATGTACCTAAAAGTCAATCGTCATTGTACTGTATCGCTCATAAATATAAGAAAAATTATAGAATACAAAACAGAAATTGTGTAGAAACTCAAGACGAGATGCCTAGGGGGGTCGACTGTACGTTCTCCCTTACCCAATTATATTCGAAGAAAGCTTAGATATCCACCAGATTTTAAAACTAACGGTGTACCTGCAAAGCATATGTTAATATTCTAATAAAGGATTCATTTCTCCTTTTTTTAACTCAAAGTTACTTAGAGGGCTTGTGTCCCTTATACAGGGCTTGTATAAGGAAAAAAAAAAATAAAAAATCGGAGAGAAAACTTCAGGTGATGCGCTGCGCAAAGAGTGTCAAATTTATGCTATCCTTCGTCAACATTATTAGCGAGTAGTCTCCAATAGGGTAGATTGTAGATAATGCTCGAACGGAGCATCATGGAGTCCTCTCCCTGTTTATCGCGATTATAGTCGACATCAAAGGCTCATAAAATATATTTCTTGCGCCAATGATCATTGGAAAAGTTTATAGAAAGAAGTCATATTCTCGGTTCGTCCAATAAGGTGATGGACGAGGCCCCAAGCGGGCTGCGAAGCTGGGTCCGGAGTCCAGTTGAGCCAACTATGGAAGGGACATTTCTTTTTTTGATTATCTCTTTCGACTATAAATATTTTTTTGGTGTAAAATGTATTCAATCTTCATATGTAAAACATTATGTTAGTAGGCTACAAAAGCCTATACAAGATATTTAACTTAATATGGCACGAAATGGTCAAAAAGATCATTAAAATGAGAAACAATGAGTAGAAAAAAAGACCAACGTAGCAGATAATATAAAGACACAGTTCGCCATGAATGAAAATTTCAATCAGTCTTGAACTTTATAATTTTGTTTTATCATTCCGCATTTTTAGTTGCTTCAATTGATTTGGTTGTTGTTATTGTTTTGGCTTTTTAGTCGACCACCAATACGAAATCAAACCGCAAATAATGCAATGCAACTGGAGAAATTATGGTGATAAAATCTATACATTGAAATATAATAACAGAAAAAGCATGGCCAAGCAAATTCATTACCATACAAAGGTACATCCTAATGGTATCAAAATTCCATTCTGACAATATCAAAGTTTTTTAATACGCATAAGTACGTTTACATTAAATTAAAACTTACGGAGTAATAAAAGATAATAATCTTTCAATTCATTTAATCTTTTTCCATTTTATTTAATAATTTAAAATATTTCTGCTGCTTCCTTCACAATTATAATTTCCGACTGAAAGACGCTGCAGTAATCTGGCAACCTGTTGAATCTACTAATTTCTACAACGACAAAATGAACAGCAGACCCGACCTCTTTCGTTAATTTAGAACCAACGGTATACACGTGTATTCTGCCATCTCTGCACCCCGGCACCGACCCTCCGGCTCAATTGTAGCCCCAAAACAAATGAAAGAGTTCATTAACATTTTAAATTCACCATAAAGCTTCTGAATAACATAAAAGGTATTAAAGCCCTTTCAAGGGCAATACGCATGCGCGTATGGTCTGATTATGAATTAGTCCTGCAACTCAACCGAATGTGAATCTTTATTTATTAATTGATTATTCACTTTATAGCAATTTTAAAGAAAAATTAAAAATAAACGAGAAGTAAAAAAAAATATCGAAACTTGTTTAACGTTCAAAAAATTATATCAGCACCCACAATTGCAGGTTTGTTGGCACACGCACAAGATATAAACCACTATTACCACTTGACAAAAAAAAAAAAAAAAAAAAATGGATTATTAAAAAAAAGCATGCCTCGTTTTAGTCCGGGAGACAACTAGCAGGTTTTGGAATCAGTGGTACTCAATAAAAGCTTTTAGTTGCTTTGTTTAAATCATTACCATTATCCGTAGGGCATCGCAATATTAACAAGTAAGGAAGGCTAAGTTCGGGTGTAACCGAACATTACATACTCAGTTGAGAGCTATGGAGACAAAATAAGGAAAATCACCATGTAGGAAAATGAACCTAGGGTAACCGTGGAATGTGGTTGTATGACATGTGTATCAAATGGAAGGTATTAAAGAGTATTTTAAGAGAGAGTAGGCCATAGTTCTATGGATGGACGCCATTTAGGGATATCGCCATAAAGGTGGACCAGGGCTGACTCTAGAATGTGTTTGTACGATATGGGTATCAAATGAAAGGTGATAATGAGTATTCTAAAAGGGAGTGGGCTTTAGTTCTATAGGTGAACGCCTTTTCGAGAAATCCCCATAAAGGTGCACCAGGGGTGACTCTAGAATATGTTTGTACGATATGGGTATCAAATGAAAGTTGTTAATGAGTATTTTGAAAAGGAGTGATCCTTAGTTCCCTAGGTGGACGCCGTTTCGAGATATCGCCATAAAAATGGACCAGGGGTGTCTCTAGTTGTACGATATGGGAATCAAATGAAAGGTGTTACTGAGCGTTTTAAGAGGGAGTGGGCATTAGGTCCATAGGTGAACGCCTTTTCGAGATATCGCCATTAGGGTGGGCCAGGGGTGACTCTGGAATGTGTTTGTACGATATGGGTATCAAATGAAAGGTGGTAATGAGTATTTTAAAAGGGAGTAATCCTTAGTTCTATAGGTGGTCGCCTTTTCGAGATATCGCCAGAAAGGTGGACCAAGGGTGACTCTAGAATGTTTGTACGATATGGGTATCAAACGAAAGGTGTTACTGAGCATTTTAAGAGGGAGTGGGCACTAGGTCTATAGGTGGACGCCTTTCGAGATATCGCCATTAGGGTGGGCCAGGGGTGACTCTAGAATGTTTGTACGATATGGGTATCAAACGAAAGGTGTTACTGAGCATTTTAAGAGAAAGTGGGCATTAGGTCTATAGGTGGACGCCTTTTCGAGATATCGCCATTAGGGTGGGCCAGGGTGACTCTAGAATGTGTTTGTACGATATGGGTATCAAATGAAAGGTGGTAATGAGTATTTTAAAAGGGAGTAATCCTCAGTTCTATAGGTGGACGCCTTTTCGAGATATCGCCATAAAGGTTGACCAAGGGTGACTCTAGAATGTTTGTACGATATGGGTATCAAACGAAAGGTGTTACTGAGCATTTTAAGAGGGAGTGGGCATTAGGTCTATAGGTGGACGCCTTTTCGAGACATCGCCATTAGGGTGGGCCAGGGGTGACTCTAGAATGTTTGTACGATATGGGTATCAAACGAAAGGTATTACTGAGCATTTTAAGAGGGAGTGGGCAGTAGGTCTATAGGTGGACGCCTTTTCGAGATATCGCCATTAGGGTGGGCCAGGGGTGACTCTAGAATGTTTGTACGATATGGGTATCAAAGGAAAGGTGTTACTGAGCATTTTAAGAGGGAGTGGACATTAGGTCAATAGGTGGACGCCTTTTCGAGATATCGCCATTAGGGTGGGCCAGGGGTGACTTTAGAATGTTTTTACGATATGGGTATCAAACGAAAGGTGTTACTGAGCATTTTAAGAGGGAGTGGGCATTAGGTCTATAGGTGCACGCCTTTTCGAGATATCGCCATTAGGGTGGGCCAGGGTTGACTCTAGAATGTGTTTGTACGATATGGATATCAAATTAAAGGTATTTATGGGGGTTTTAAAAGCGAGTGGCCCTTAGACGTATATGTGAAGGCGTTCTCGCGATATCGACCAAATATGGATCAGGTGATCCAGAAAATCATCTGTCGGGTACTGCTAATTTATTTTTATATATTAACACTAACAGTATTCCTGCCAAGATTCCAAGGGCTGTTGATTTCGCCTTGTAGAAATTTTTCATTTTCTTCTACTTAATATGGTAGGTGTCACACCCATTTTACAAAGTTTTTTCCAAAGTTATATTTTGCGTCAATAAACCAATCCAGTTACCATGTTTGATCCCTTTTTTCGTATTTGGTATAGAATTATGGCATTTTTTTAATTTTTCGTAATTTTCGATATCGATAAAGTGGGCGTGGTTATGGTCGGATTTCGGCCATTCTTTATACCAAGATAAAGTGAGTTCAGATAAGTATTGTGTTAACGGCCGAGCGGAAGGACAGACGGTGGACTGTGTATAAAAACTGGGCGTGGCTTCCACCGATTTCGCTCATTTTCACAGAGAACAGTTAACGTCATAGAATCTATGCTCCTACCAAATTTCAAAAGGATTGGTAAATTTTTGTTCGACTTATGGCATTAAAAGTATTATAGACACACTAAATGAAAATGGGCGGAGCCACGCCCATTTTGAAACTTTCTTTTATTTTTGTATTTTGTTGCATCATATCATTACTGGAGTTGAATTTTGACTTAATTTACTTATATACAGTAAAGATATTAAATTTTTTGTTAAAATTTGAATTTAAAAAAAAATTTTTTTAAAAAGTGGGCGTTTTCTTCATCCAATTTTGCTAATTTTTATTTAGCACATATATAGTAATAGTAGTAACGTTCCTGCCAAATTTCATCATGATATCTTCAACGACTGCCAAATTACAGCTTGCAAAACTTTTAAATTACCTTCTTGTAAAAGTGGGCGGTGCCACGCCCATTGTCCAAAATCTTACTAATTTTCTATTCTGCGTCATAACGTCAACCCATCTACCAAGTTTCATCGCTTTAACCGCCTTTGGCAATGAATTATCGCATTTTTTCGGTTTTTCGAAATTTTCGATATCGAAAAAGTGGGCGTGGTTATAGTCCGATATCGTTCATTTTAAATAGCGATCTGAGATGAGTGCTCAGGAACCTACATACCAAATTTCATCAAGATACCTCAAAATTTACTCAAGTTATCGTGTTAACGGACGGACGGACGGACGGACGGACGGACGGACGGACGGACATGGCTCAATCAAATTTTTTTTGGATCCTGATTATTTTGATATATGGAAGTCTATATCTATCTCGATTCCTTTATATATGTACAACCAACCGTCATCCAATCAAACTTAATATACTCTGTGAGCTCTGCTCAAGAAGCACTACTAGTACTATTCCTAGTATATAAATAAATGTAAGACGCGATAACCTCCTAAGAGATTTTAGGCCGAGCTTCTATTCCAATTTGCGTCGTACTCCTTTTGATTTTCCCTACAAATTGGCGGGACGGGACCTACTTGTTCTGTGCCGACTCCGAACAGCATTTGCATGGCAGATGAGTTTCAATGAGAGCTTTCATATTAAAAATACACTAAGAGTGTTTGCCAAACACTGTCGAGGGGCGACCCCGCTTGAACAAATTTTCTTCTAATTTAAAAACTTCATTCTAAGATTTTGATGTTGCTTTAGCCGGGGCATGAACCCAGGATGGTCGGTATGACAGGAGGAGCACGCTACCATCAGACCACGGCGGCCGCCATACTTTATATATTTCCAGTACTGTCCTAAATCAGTGGAAATTGCCTTTAAAACAGTTCAAACCATAGTTCAATTAAATGGTTGGCTCATCTCATCAGCTAATTTTATTATTTTCATTCCACTGGGATAGGGATTGTGAAAAAGAGATGACAAAGCAAAATGTAGCCAACACATTGACAGTTATTTATTGCAGTGGTGGTAAAATGTTTAGGAAAAAATAGTTTCACATCACTTTAGGTAATTTTTTTAGTAAATCCATCTAATTTAGCGCATTTCTTTCCCACAACACACAAGAATTTCAAAGTTTTATGATTCCTCTAACAAAGTTGCTTCTATCATTAAAAATAGAGGGCTGTAGACTCAATACGAGTATTCTGACTGGACACTGCCTTCTGGCGTCACATGCCTTTAAATTAGGCTTGGTCAGTGATAGCAGATGTAGGAAGTGCGGGTTGGAGGAGGAAACGATCGAGCACGTTTTGTGCTCGTACCTTGCGCTCACCAGGATAAGACCCTAGCTATTAAGAGTAATACAGCTGTCAGATCTAGAAGCAGCAAGTGGCTTAAGTCCTAGAAAGCTTGTTGTATTTGCCAAGAGGACGGGGTTATTTTATAACATAGGTCCTGGTTTTTCATAGGATTTTTCAGTGTGGTCGTTAAAATAAACTTCTGGTAACACTATGGACTCACTCAGTCTATGTGCGGTGCTCGCAGTTGAGCCAGTTCAACCTAACCTAACATATTGGCAGTTTGTTTTTAACGGGCCCTTAAATGGATAACGCCAAAAAGATCACAACAAAACTCAGATATTTTTATTATGAAAATGTTTTGGGGTTTTATAAACTTATTATAAAAATATGTCAGCTGACTCTCGGACAATCTGTAAAAAAAAATTCAGTAGGTAACAACACATTTTATTAATTATTTGATTATAATTACCACGAAAGATTTCAAGTAGACAAACATACCGCACTGACATTCATGTTTGATCTACTCTGAAGGCCTTTTGTTAATGCGAGCACAATTTGATTGGTACTTTTGAAGTGTCAAACTTATTTGCGGATATATATAATATAATACGAAGTTGTTTCATATGTTTTTTTTAGCTTTTGTATAAATAAATCTCTTTAAACGTAAGTAAGCAACAATTTTTTTTCGACTTTGCTGATTGATATAAAAAGGCTCGAAGTTGACAAATTGATCAACAGTTTTCGCAACAACTTTCTCACAGTCAATACAGACCTTCTGATAACAAACATTTAAATTATCAAAATGTTCAAGTTGGTTAGTATTAAAAGTGAAAAAAGTTAAACAAATTAATATTACTTTCAATAAATTCTAAAAATTATTTACCTTTTTCTGCTTACAGGTGGTATTGTCTGCTCTCCTTGCCGTAGCTGCTGCTGCTCCCCATGCTGTTGAAACACCCGTTGTTTATTCAGCGCCTTCTGAAACTGTTGCCGTTCAAGAGCCCGTTCTCGCCAAAGTTGGTGCGGTGGTGAAAAATGTGCCAACCGCTGTCTCACATCAAAGCTCTACAGTTGTACACAATTCCGCTGTGGCCGTTGAGGATGTTGTTGCTCCAGCTGTAAAGACCACTTATGTTTCCTCCTCACCTGTGGTGCATGCTGCTGCTGCTATTCCCGTGGCTCATTCTGCTCCTTTGGTTAGGACAGTAGCTGCTGCTCCAGTCGTCCACACCTCTTATGCTGCTGCTGCTCCAGTTGTACATTCGGCTCCTTTGGTACATTCCACTTATGCTGCTGCTGCCCCAGTTGTGCACTCAACTTATGCTGCCGCCGCTCCACTCGTGCACTCTGCTCCTTTAGTGCATGCCACTTATGGTGCTGGGGTCGTGGCTCATTCGGCTCCACTCACATATACAGCGCATGGTTTCTTTTAAATGGCGAGATATGGATTAAATTTTGGGGTTCAGTTGGACGGTTTGATTGAGAATTTTGTGATTGATTAGTTATTTAAATAAAATTTCGAGAACTTAAAGTTAGTTTGTTTTTAAGAATTTTCGACTAAATGATTAATTGCTTAAATCTCTTTACGTAAAAAGCCCAGCTTTTTGTTTATCGATTGGCTTTAATTGTACTTTATAGAGTTTTTAAACATATTCCACAAGTGATACAATTACTTAAAGGTATGCGATTGTATTTGCGGAACTGAGCACAATCCTTGTTTACACGATCCCTCGTTTCTCGATATGCTGATCAGTTCCTGCAATGTCTTAAGTCAGCTTTCTAAACGCTACACCAAGTAGTCCAGCAATATCTGTCACCAAGAATTGCGGGTGGGTTTAACTATAACTCTGCAATGAAGGTAACTACGCAGCAAATGGTTTGCCCAGAACTGTATAGACCAGACGGATTGCGCATATCAGATATTTTAGAACCCTATGACGACATCGGGTTTCTAGGCGTACATTTTTTCTCTAAGAAATTATTGTAGGGGCACAAGCCAGCACTTTCAAAAAAGCCATACGGCTTGAGGCTGACGGATTTTTAACGTCAAAATAACAAAAATATCCATCCAAAAAAGCATAATTGAATGAATAATTACGAGACGAACCATAAGGTTTGGGTAGGTTGAATTGGCCCATCACTTAAGACTTCACATGAGCTGGATATCTCTAAAGTATAAACAGAATTTGTTAGATGACCAAACAAAACATTTAGATACCAATATTTAGGTTATCAAATAACTCCGTACTCTTGTCAAATACTTAATGTTGTATAGAACCTACTTTAGTCGCAGCCTGGGGATCAGATAACTCGACCGCCCTCAGTAACTATAGTGACCACACGTCTTCTGTTGCTGGAATATTAGCATCACTATGCTGTTAGTAAATAATTACAACGACAATTCATTTAAGCAGCCAGTCTCATGTACATGTACACATACAAGGCGACGGAGAACATCTCACATACACATATGTAGTCATCAGCTAAGTTCAGAAGTTGTCATTCACACATACACACGCATATAGCTAAAATACCAAGCAGCAGATACAGCAGTTCTAGAAGGTGAAACGTCTAGACCTTAGGAGATATATGCGGACGAGGCAACAGAGAGCATAAAAGCACCGCAAGCTGAGGAATGACTGCTCAGTTTGATTTAAATACGCATTAGTTGTGAAATACGTCATATTGAAGTATAATTGTACAACTCTCAAAGTATACTAGATAAAGGCCATAATGCAATACTGAATATTGGAGTTATTTATTCGATAGTTCAGCGATTCGAACGTTGGTAGAAGGTGCAAAATAATCGGAATTCTCCGAAATTCGTGACAAAGCACTGCCTGAGTTTATTGCCTTAATGGCGGCCTCATTGTCGCTATGTTTTTTGACGCGTACATCCCAATATCACCTTACATTCGACAGAAGCATTCGCGGTGTTCTTCTCTGACTTCTCTTCCACATGAAGTTTCCCCGGCAGTTTATTGTCAAGAATAATTCCTGAATATTTTGTACTATCCTTCGCTTTCCAGCCAAATCCTAGTCAAATTAGTTCCTAGCAAATAAGACTAGACAAGTTTTTTCGCATTGGATTTTAACAATTCGCCAAATGCCCAGATATGCACTCGTGATTTTGCGCGTTGTTTAATGTTTTGATTTGTGTGCGACGGGGTGTGCGTTGCTTCTGTTTTGTCAAGTTTATTTCCGAAAAAAAATATTGGATAAGTTCTTGACCGTTGGTCCCTAGGCCAAAGGAGGGGTGCTATAATTGGATGTTGGCTCAGCAACCTCTGTTTGGAGCCCACCCAGAGTAACTCGTGAGCTGTCTAATCTCCAGGCACTCTTGGCTTAAATTTCAATTGAATAGATGGTTGGTGTCTTGTGAGGCTACCCTTTTGCGTATGCCATATATGCTTGTAGAACGAACGCTTGGTCAAATCTTTCCACATCCGTTCTTGGATCACTAATACGTTTATGCTTTGTACTCCGATTTTTCCCAAGTTGATTTCAGTGAATGTTGGCGCCTCGTTACTGCCAACGAAAAACTTGAGTTTCTTAATAATAAGATTCTAGACGCCTATAACAAGCATGTCCCCACTCGCTATAGCAATCCTACAAATAGGTCCTATGCCTCGTATAACGGCCAAGTTATTTCTGCAATTAAAGCGCGCAATAAGGCATGCAAATCGTGGAGGAGGATTAAAGCTGATGTAGCATGGCAGGCCTACAGAATCGCTAGAAACACTGCTACTAGGATTATAAGAAACCAAAAATGTAAGTTCTTCACCTCAAGGCTAAATCCCTCATTACCTCCTTAATCTCTTTGGCGTAATTTAAAGAGTCTTCGAATATATGGAAATAAAAGGCAAGATTGTACTTTGAATGCAGATACCCTTAATGACGCGTTTGTGCATAGTTCCGTGGTTGGTGTTGACTTTGGTAATTTTGTTCCAAATGGTTCTGTGTGTTTCTCTGGAAGTCCATTCGAATTCACTGCGGTTACTGAATGTGAGGTAGTAAGAAATATTCTTAAAATAAAGTCCAACGCAACTGGAACGGATGGTGTACCAATTAAATTTATAAAAATTATTTTACCATTTGTGTTGAGTACCCTTACGCACATTCTTAACCACTGCATTACGACATCTTGCTTTCCTGAGTCGTGGAAATGTGCCATAGTTAAACCTGTTCCTAAAAAATGGTCTGCGAGCTTAGTCACTGATTATCGACCCATAAGCATTCTGCCAGTATTATCTAAAGTTTTTGAAAGGCTGCTAGCAGATCAAATCAACTCACATATTTTGAGGCATAATCTACTTTCGCCGTACCAGTCGGGTTTTAGAGCTAATGACAGCTGTGCAACTGCATTACTAAAAGTAATCGAATGATATCCGAATACCCTTCGATAATAACCAGCTCACCCTGCTCTGCTTACTAGACTTTTCAAAAGCTTTCGACTTTGTCGAGCACGAGTTGCTCTGTTATAAACTACAGCTATACTTCGGATTTACTAAAAGCGCCTTGATGTTAATGGAAAGTTATTTAACCGGAAGAGTTCAATTTGTCAACACAGGAAGTGAAGTGTCGGGTGTGAAAAACTTATCCCAAGGTGTTCCGCAGGGCTCCATCCTTGGGCCCTTATTATTTAGTATTTTTATAAACGACATTTTTTCAGTGTGTAAGCACATGAGCATGCATGCGTATGCAGATGATATACAAATGTATTTATCTGGTAGTTTCGCGAATCTAAGCACACTTTGTGTCAAAGTAAATAATGACCTATCATGCGTGCAGTACTGGGCCAATAGTAATGGTCTTTGCATTAATGCTAATAAATCGTTCGTATTACCTATTTCTAAGAAAAAGGTCGTCGATGTACTAACTCCTACTATATGCATTGGTAATTATGCTCTACAAACTGTTACTAAAATCACGAATCTGGGTTTCGTAATTAACTCAAACCTAACTTGTGTTGACCATATCGACTCTGTTGTTGATAAAGTGTATGGTACATTGCGCAATCTGAGGCAATCTGCACCGTTTACGCCTCCTCATATTAGAAGAAAGCTTGCCGTACAGCTTATGTTGCCAATAATAACCTACTCTGAGCTAGTTTACAACAAATTAGATTCGTGCTCTGCACATACAATTGAGATTGCCTTTAATCAGGTAACTCGCTACGTATTTGGGTTACGCAGGTTCGATCATATTTCTGCGTGGCGGTCTCAACTCTTAGGATGTAACATGTTTGCCTATCAGAAGGCTAGAAGTGTATTCTTCTTGTTCGTGTTGATTTCTACTAAATCGCCACCGTACTTATATGAAAAACTCACATTTGCTAGATCTCTCAGGTCATGTAGTATAGTTGTACCCAGCTTCAATTTTGTTGTCTCTACAAGGCTGTTTTTCGTCAACACCATTCGTATATGGAACTCAATCCCAGCTGCAATAAGGAACAATGTAAACCAAAGCAATTATAAGCGCATTCTTTTCAATTATTTCTCTACACATTAATATTAATCTGACCATTTTGTTTTTCCTTTTTTCTTTTTTACTCAATTTTTTCCTAAGTCGTTTACTTTGAGTATACTTTTAATTAAATGTCTTTAAGATGTCTACTATATCTACATATATTTTATATCACTACTACTGTACTTTGTATAACATCATTCACTTAGGTTAACTTTAGTAATACTTGTATCCCTTTTTATTCCAAAATTTTATTCAATCTTGTTAAATACATATCCATGACACCGTTTGTTGTACTATAAAAGATATATTATCTTACTGTACTAATGTAATTTCTAATAAATGAATGAATGAATGAATGAATGATGTATATAAGTATTCCGAATACAATTCTCAACCAGGTCTACATAATTGAAAAATTTGAATTATTATGTATGTGTGTAGTAGACAGCGGCCAGGCATGTGGCTGATTTCAGACGAACATTTTGGTGGATAATTCTAATGACTTCAATGAGCTCGTAAGCCGAGTATATCTTACCACACTGAATCTACTTCTCTTTTAGCATGTCCTAAAGTTCAGTTTGGGTTACTTATCGCATCTCAAGTAAGAGTTGGTATTGTTATCGCATATCTAAAATCTTGGTTTGGTTTGGTTGATTAGGCCGATAAGTGAAGAGGCCAAGTACCAGAGATTTATGTTAGAGATTAACCAAATCCTCCTGAAGAGCATGCCTGATTGTTTTGCACAGGAAAAGCCGTTTAATAACGACACTCGCAAGGCCATGGATCTTCCTCCTTTAAGGGATACGAGAGGTTTTGCGTCTCTCATCTTACCTCAAAAAAATAAAGAAAACATTTTATGTCCATAAAAACTCTGTGTTGCCCGTAATCAAGTCGACAGTTGGTTTTGGAAAGTGGTATAGTTATAAGGCTATGCATTTCGCTTAACAACCCATAGAACCATATCTTCCAAAACGAGGTTCGAGGACAAAGTATTTTCGTAGTTGTGCCATCTTCAGGGTAATTTTTCGGTCGAAAGAATTAATTTATAGGTATATTTTATATTTTTTATAATTTGAACAGCTTAAAAAAATATAAAAATAAATTTTACAGAAGTTAAAAAAAACAGAACTTAATTAAAAACGGGAAGTCCAACTGAAATCGCACACAAATCAAATCGATCACCATGATCCAGTGGATGTGTAGGAGAGTGGAGATGAAGCATGCAAATGCAATGGAGCGTGGTGTAAGAGAGGAGCTGCAACAGAAACATGATGAACAGGAGCCGAGTGTAAAGCAGGTGCCGTGACAACATGATGGGCTGAAGCAGAATGTAGCAAAGGTGCGACTGCAGCGATATGATGAACTGGTGAAGAATGTAGAATTGGTGCAGCAGCAACACTCTTGACCACTGTGGGTGCCGCTACAATGCTAGTTTTTACTCCAGGTGCAATAATGTCCTCAACAACATGAGCAGAACTATGAACAATCGATTGACTTTGATGCGAAACAGCAGTGGGAATGCTCTTCACCACTGAACCAACTTTGGTCAGCACTGGTTCATGGACGGCTACAGTGGCAGGTGCAGCATAAAATACTGGATGAGATTCGATATGACTGGGACGACCAGCAGCTACGGCTAAAAGAGCAAACAATACCACCTGGGAGACCAGAGAAATTTTATAAAATTAAAAAAAAATTAGACTTCTTGTTTATTTAGTCTGCTAGCAACTTACCAACTTGAACATTTTTAAGGGATTTTTTGTTTTTGTTACTAGAAGGTCTGTACTGTCTGGGTGCGTAAAATAACTGATACCGTTCTTTGACACATACGTAGTATTTATACCATTAAACACCCACGAAATGCAAATGCAGTCACGCAATATCCGTATTGAATACGAAGTCGTTCATTGCTGAGATGTGATGCTGATAACGGTGACCTTGGAAGCAGCTCAATGAATAGTTGAATGCGTGCTCAGAGTATGCAAGCAAACAAAACAAATCATTGTTTGTTTAGTTTTTTTTTGTTTTGTACATCATTGCAATATGCACGAAATATTAGGAGTACATTAGGAGATTAACTTTTTTAGATGAAGTATCGATATCAATTCATTTAAGATATTCAACAAAAGTTCCGATGCTAATATTCACATTCATAACTGTAGCTCGAATTGTGTACTTTATTAAAACAAATTGATGAAATATTCATTCTTTCAAAGCTTGTCAACAGGGCTGCTCAAACATTTTTATTTGGAAGTGTAAATCGCAATATTTATACAAAATTATATGTACACTAAAATGTTTTTATATTGAAAAAAAAAAAGTAATAATAATAATAATAATAAATAAATAAAAAATAAATAGAATTTTTTTTAAATGTTTAAAGAAGTTTGAGTTAAAAATTTTCGCAGTGCTAAAAAATGTTTGAACAATTTTTTGTTGTCAATTTGTTAGTGTAAATTTGAATATCAGACCGAAGTGCCTTGGCTTCATATGGAAGTGCTTTTTCTTTGCGCTTTCATAGGAAATGCAGATACTTTCATATGGTCGATCCATACGTATATTTTCTATATTCAACGAGTGAAATTGTATCTGTGCCTATTCTTCAGTGCTAAACGTTTCGGGATCGTTTTGATGTTTTCAGGACAATCTTCAAAATTATTTATGGAGTTCCTTATTATTGCCGTTTTTATTGCTATCGAGTTATGTTGGTATACCTTGCGATTGTTTTTAGAGGCTTGCTTGAGGTTGTTGAAAATGATTTGTCTGGCCATAATACTTTTATGTTTTTTAACAAGACGTGTATAGAATTGAAGAAAGTACGTATACGGGTGAAAAAAGCGTGAGTACATGCTTCGTTATCGTGAAGTTCGATATGCAAAATATAGGTGTACGTCTAAAAAACTAATATTTGTAAGTTAAATAGAGCTTTGCCGAATTTACTTTACTAGAAACAAATGGTTTTGGGCCTTCTGGGAAGAGCTTTGTCGGCTTCTTATCGCTAATAACCGATATCGACAAGTTGTTGTTTTATTATCGGCTTATTATCGATAGGGATCTATTATCATCGAGCTATCGGTTTGTTATGGGCAACCTCAGGCGTCTTATTGGTTTCCTGTTTGCTTGTTATCGACGGATTATAGATGTATCATCATAACAAATTGTTATAACCTCGATAAGGAATAGATTATTCTTGAATATAAAATTTATAACTATTTGGAAACAAATCGATTAACTTTCATCAACATATCGATTACCTTTCGGTAAAAAATCGATAGTTTTTTAATAAAATTCGAAAACGCACCGATAACAAATTAGTAAGACTCCGATAACTATTCTATAAACTTTTCATAACAAGTTTTTTGATTACATATCGATAACTTTTCGACAAATAAACGATAGCTTTAATAATAAATCCATAAATTTTCTATAACGTATTTATATCTTTTTGATAAAAAACTTATATTTTATTGATAACTTTTCATGGTATATCGGAAGCTTTTCGATAATAAATCTATTATTGTTTGATATTGGTATCGTAGCACACCGATAACTCATCGACAATAAACCCTTAACACTTCGATAACAAATTGATAACACGCAATCCGGTTTCGGTTTTAGCTTTAACTTTGGCTTCGGTTTGGCCTTTCCGTTTCTCCGTTTTTTCCTTTCCTTTCTTTGCTTTGTTTGCAAACACGATGATAACAACAAACATCGTTATTATTATGCACATCATTATCGACATTTTTATTATTCTGCTCTTTTCTTCCGCCTATTCTTCTCTTTTTCTTTACATTTACTTCTTTATTTGCCTTTGTCATACCACTTTCTCCATTATATCATGCATTTGTTTAAATGTGCGCGTTAATTTTTAGTAATTGATTTGCTGTCTGATCTCGCTCATATAAACTCTATCACTACATTACTCCATACTGTAGGGACTATACTTACTGAACGGAGATGATTCATGCATGCTTTTACTATGTACTTGGTATATACTCGCAAATAGTTTCGTTTATTTGCATACTCTGCACAGTGGCCTGCAATATTGTGCATTTGCGCTTGTTTACATATTATTGTATGACTTTTCTATTGTTTGTGTATAACACAGGGGATCATAAATGTGTTGGCATGCGATTTACGCGGTAATTGTTATAACTACGTGGAGTTGCTTTATGAACTACTTTGAGAGGCGTTAATGAGACAATTTTAAAATAAATAAAATAAATAAATAAAAAAATAAAAAAAAGACAATTTTACTATTAAATAATTACGATATGCTTTGGGGCTATTGGTTGATGCCTTTAATACTAATGGTGTGTTAAAATATCAAATACTTATAGATAACTACATATTGTAATACTCATATGTACATATGTTAACAAATTTTTGGAGCTTTCCTTGTAGGAAAGTTAGTTACTAATAGCCAAAACTTCTCGTTCAGAACTAGAGCAAAAGTGCCAGATAAGAATAAATTCGATAGTCATTGGAAGTGCTATATTTAAAAATCTGTCATATATATGTAGATTTTCTTTGGCATTTTAAGAATTCTCGACAATTCTGTGTCTTTTGTTATGCTTCGGATAACTGAAGATCTTCCCAGTTTAAAGTATACGCGTACTTCACTGATAGATGTTATAATCAAATTGATTGATTATTCCTCCCTGGCAAAGTTGACCATATAAAACAGCGGATTCAACCAACCTTATGGAAAACATTGTAATTTGTCAATGGTATCATACCATAATGCCCTAGCCATAACCGTACCATACTATCCAATAGGTTTTTGGTTTTTCGCCATATCCATAACCTATAAATATTTCATTTGGTGAATTCACTAACTTTTGGATATTTTATATTTTGTTTTGAAAACGTTTTGACTAAGTGACTTATTTGTTCTTACTTTTTTGCATTTTCTTCTTTCTAATGAAATTGTCACACATTTTAATTAAGGCACCAATAAACGATGCCAATTGATATGGATAAGTAAAAATGTGGTTATGACTATATCAACTTTGCGCTCTTTAGCTGCACTGCTTGTATACTCTCAGTTACCTAACTCGTTCGCCTATATCTCCCAAAGTCTACACTTTTCGCAAACAGCCTTCTCGATTAGATGCTCATTTACATCCCTCATACCTCTGCATCACATATTTACTGTATAAGTGTGAGTAATGTGCGCTCCTTATTGCTGTGTACATCTCATATTCACCGTTGCCTTCTATGCATATGTGTGAACAAATGATTTCTTTATTCTTGTGTACGTATATGTGTGGCTGTTTTCTATTTCATTTGCTTGCCTTGTTCTTTTGTATCGTAACTGATGGCCTAGTTTGGAACCAAGGAAATAGTAACTATAGGCGACCTGAAACGACCTTTAAAATCTTATATTGACTATCACAAAGCCAAGTCTAACTCAGTACGATTTTCGAATACATTGGGAGTGCACCAATTTTGATTTTCCCTACAGGGTTGATATATTTTTTGTTTAATATGTGATTCCGCTTTGTTGTGTAATTTTATGCTGTCAAACATCAATGGAAGAATGTTTAAGAAAAATGTAGTAAGATTTATTGGGTTAACTACCTTTTGAATGTATAAAGACAAAAAAATCGGTATTCATTAATTGTTAGCTAACATATGGTTCAAAGTTCTAGATATGTACTTCCAAATATGGAAACAATAAAAATAAAATATTGACTACTATTTACCGCAAAGGCTGCTCCAACTTATTTATGTCAATGACAGCACAATCTTGATCTTGAGGGTATTAGACCGGAAGGATTTTAAAAAAGTGGGAAGAAAATGAGTACAAAACGAAGTACCTGTTGTCATCAAGCAAAGAGTCATCACCTTGGAAACCACGCTGCAGTTGGTAGCCATTAATATCGAAATAGTAAAATACTTGGTTTATTTGGGAAGCAGCATTAACACAAACTACAGCGCCAGCCTAGAAATCCAGCGAAGTATCAATCATGCCAAGAAATGCTGCTTTTGACTTAGGAGGCAATTAAAAATTAAAATCCCTTCGCGGCAAATGAAGATCATGTTCTACAAGTCACTTATTTCACCCGTTCTATTATGTGGTAGAGAAGCATGGACCATGGCAAAATCAGATGAGGTATCTCTTAGCATGTTTAAGAAAAAATTTTTTCGAAAAATGTATGGTCCTCTATGCATCGGTTATGGTCTCTTGTGCGAAATTGTCACACTATGTTACTGTCTCCTATATTCGCTATAGGGAAGCTTCAAACAAAGGGGCGGTCTTCTCCAACTTTTTTTCCGACCCAGTATGCAGTCCAGTAGCCTGAAGAAATTGAAAATTATAATCGTGGGCACTTGATTCTGATAATGGTTTTGAATACAGGAGTGCTTCCAGATAATAATTTCGTATATTTCATAGAGGATTTCTGACACGTTTTTTTTATAAAAGAAGACACGAGTTTCGTTAAAGAGCTATGTAAATGCGAGTTAATAACACGAATAATTCTTAAAGGAAGTTTAACACAGTATGCAGTTGCATTTATACTTGCACAGGAACTATCGGAAGAAACTGGGGACAGTCGAAGTACATCATCCTCAATGCCATCCGAACATCATCCTCCCACAGAGCATACAAATGAGGAATTTGAAGCTGCAAGACCTGGCATCAGCATGATTATTAATTATTGCTTAACCTTCTAGGCTATTTTGTCCTTTTTGTAGCAAATCACGCAAACTATTCCCAATCCGCTATTACTGAAATCAAATAATTGAGGGAGATGAAGACTTCATCCACTTGTCTCATCCATATGAATGAATGGGTGGGCATTCCTTTCTGTCCTTTCAAATCGTCCGTAAGCATAGCATGCCCTAGGCAGCGAAGCTTTTGAGCTGCCACACGTTGGGTTAAGCTGTTAATTGTAGACACATAGAATAGTTCGTCATTATACCTCCCCTAAACTCGCCGGATTTTTTTAATGACATGAGCCGTCCCATTGTCTTTCGATACCGTGCATGATTCCGAGCCATATATCAGGACAGATATGATGAAAGACTTATAGAGTGGGATTTTGTTTCATCGAGAGAGAAATTTACTTTTCAATTGCTTCCTTAGTCCAATGTAGCACTTGTTGCCAAGAGTTTTTCTCCATTCGATTTCAAAGCTGACATTGTTGTTGCCGCTAATGCTGGTACATAAATGAACGAAGTTCTAAATATTCTAGAAATTATGTCCGTCATCAAAGAAACAAGCAAACAGCTTATTCCAAGAGATAGCAGTCTCTAACTGGTACTCCGCGAAGGTCTGCAGAGAAACCAAGCAATTATGACCGATTTACGATAATAAAGGATAGAGGAACTGCTTAATAGGTTAAGAAACGAAATATTTAAAACTACTGTCGCAATCACGGGACACAGGCTTCTTGGCTTGCACACTGTGAGAAGTCACGCACCATCCAATGCGAATGCCCAGCTTTAGCGCACAGAAGGTTTCTAACTATGAGTAGTAATATAATTATCTTTAGGAATAAGCAAAATGCTTCGAAAACGATATCAGCGGACCAAGCCAAATACTCTCAATGGGTATCGAGTAGCGCAACAAAAATCAGCAGCAATGGGTGCCACAAGTAAGTGCATCAAAATGGTGTCTTGTGCGCCATTTGGACCCGGATATTTATGGGTGAGGGTAAGCGCTTCGTCATCTCCTCATTCACCGCAAGACCCAATTTTTCGCTTCGTCAAATCCACAGCAGGCGGAACTTAAGGCTAGTTTGCTAAGGCCAATAATGTATATAGCTCTCGCTGCTACTATCTTGTTCAGCATTAAAAAAATACTTGGCGTGGTTAGACTCCTAGGAGATTAAGGCCGAGCTTCTCTTCAAACTTGCGTCGTGCTCTTCTTTAATTTTTCCGGCTTCGAGTGGCATCTTCAAGCAGATGAATTTTTACTGAGAAGAAATTGCTCAAATACACCGAAGTTTATAGCAAGTCTCTGCCTAGACGCCACCACACTTAAAAGCGGAAACGACATCACAGTTTAGACGATCGACATAAATAGATGTAAGGGAACGGAAACTGGGACGAACTGAACAAGTGTGACAATCTTTCTGATGATAAATATCACCCGGGATTGTCGAGAATTATGTTCTTCTGGCTTCCAAGCACAAGGAAATGCGTTTGCAGGCGAGATGGACAGGTAATGTTCCAAAATGCACATAACTGAGCCGAACAACTCCGTTCCACCACCACTCCAATCCTACCAGGATGATTGTGGTGCCTGAGGGTCCCCATGATCATTTTTGGATAGGAAAGGAACGATCATCCTTTTCAATTAGTAATACTCTTTGTACTTAGCACCATCACATTTGACTTTGATATCGCAGCGTTGCTTCGATAATAGCGTATACCTGCAAGATTTCCGGGAAAATGCTGTCATTTTGAGGGTTAAGAGGAGTCGAACATTGCCGATACTCAAGACAGCAGACATAACGATCCAGTTCTATCAACGCAAGGCTTTTCAATAGTTTGGCGGTTTGAATTGGATTGGAGCTCGCATGGCATAGAAAGTGGTTTATTGAGAACGACTTAGGAAGTTGAACGTATGCACCACCTGATACTAACGACGACATTCACAATTGCTGAAAAGTGTGGAATTGTAGGAAGCTTCCACGCTTATCTTTTTAGCCTAACCCTACCTTATTCAAGTCAAAACAAGTTCAAAATAATATCCCTAATAGTATTCCTAGGCATCATCGACCGGTGTGACAGTCTCCAGTAGTACCAACGCACGACGTGCGCTGAACTATGCGTATGCTGGTGAGATTGGTCACACCACCGCTTCTTATTTCTATAGTACCATATCGAATTGAATTTCACTTTTAACAAATGATTATTAGTTCCAAATACTTGGTACTAGGTGGTAGGATTTGATGCTGTTCTTATTTTGGCTCAACTAGTTTATATATGGGAAAAATTCAAATGTTGCTAGTTCCGTCAATTCGTTCACGCTCACTCTAGTCAGCTCATAAAAGACACGTCAATTCAATTAAGAATACTGTCTGAACTGATTTCTGTTGTTCTAAAACGACAAAGCTACAATGACCTCTTGGAGGCGAGCGGGCGATGCTGTGGATAACTGCAAGTAGGAACTGAGGCTAATTGGCGCAAATTGAAAATAAGAGTGAGTTTCAACTATTTGATCTAATATGTAGGTAGAGTAATTGTTTATGAATTAAATAATATTATTTTCTCAAGTTCACGCTTAATTATTTTCAGTTCCCGCTATGTATTTTTTATGCGAGAGAGCATACACCTGCGTCATACTGAACAAATATGAGTAATCAGCCTCACCAGCATGCTCTAGGTGTGTGTGTGTGTGTGATTGTGTTTGACTTGAATTAACTATACGCATGCGTAGCGTTGGATATGACTTGCACGTTACAAGATATCTGATTTGTCTGCCTTTTTGTTATTGAAATGCTTTTATGTACAACTTACTTAGGTTTCAGTTTGCCATTGTAATGTTTATGAAATTTCAAAGTATGAACTATTTTAAAGTATAAAAGCGAACGACAGCCTACCAAAAGGTATTAATCAGCTTACAACGCTCATAAGTCAAAAATCGTTCTTTCTTGTGAAATCTAAAAACAAAAACCAAATCCATAATGTACAAATTGGTAAGTTGGCCATACAATTTCCAAAAGGATTATGTGCATACAATTACTAAATTTTATTAAAACAAAATAATAATTCGAATATATATTTTTATTTCTCAAACAGTTTGTCCTTGCCGCTCTCGTTGCCGTTGTTGCTGCCGCTCCCAGCCATATAGCTGAGGGTCCAGTTGTTTATGCTGCTCCAGCAGCTGTAGCCTATCAAGAGCCCGTTTTAACTAAAGTTGGTTCAGTAGTGAAAAGCATCCCGACAGCTGTCTCACATCAAAGTCAATCAATTGTGCACAGTTCAGCTCATGTTGTTGAAGATGTTGTAGCTCCAGCTGTAAAGACCAGTTATGTTTCAGCACCTGTTGTACACACCACTTACGCCGCTGCCAGTCCCGTCTACAAATCATACGAATCAGCTCCCTACTATAAGACTTACGCAGTTGAACCTATCTACAAGTCATATGAGACTGCTCCTTATGTGCATAGCTATGGTGCTCCATTGGCTTATGATGCTCACTACTCATCCTGGTAATTGGCTTAAAAAGAGAATTGGAAATGGATAAAAGATTTTGTACTCAATTGTGATATAAATGAATAATTTTAGTTAAATAGCAAGAAAAGAGAACGTTGTTGACTGTGGAAGTAACGATTTGTTAAATAAATTAATTTATTTAAGAAAATTTAAATTATGTTTGTTTCGATGATTGGAAGGTCCTTCAGCTTCGGCACATACCTTTTCATTTAAAAGATTCAATTAGAAAGAAGGCTTTCTCCAACCGGTCATACATTTTCAGCTTCCCTGAACTCACCAGCGGATGGTAGATTTTACCACAATTACCCAAATCTTCAGCATCAAAGTTTTATATGCTGATAGATAGATAGATAGATAGATTGATCCCCAGACTTACTTTCCTAAAGCGAAGATCATTATCATTAATAGTTGATTAGTATCTGAGCGATTGTGGCAGAAATCATGCTAGCTGTCCCTGTTTCGCCACAGCTGACGCCAATTGGGACCACTAAGGGAGGTTAAGTTTTCACTGATCTGCCTCTCCCAACTCAGCGAAGGTTCCCCATTCCTCTGTTTTCAAATGGCAAAAATAGTTTATTGTCCGGAGCGTTATTGCTCATTATTTGGATCAAGATACACATTATTTTCGGATTTTTATTACCTGAGTCCGATAGAACTAGTTAAACTCGGACTTTTACAAATAATAAAGTTAAATCCGGACTTTTATTTTTAAAGGCCAACATAAAAGTCCGGCTTGATAACAAAGAAACGGCTTAACCGAAATAAAACAACTTGTTTAAAAAACATTTGTCAAAAAATAAAAATACAGATTTTACTTTTATATGTGGACTTTTATGGTAAAAGTTCGAAAAATAAAAAAAAGCATGCTTCGAGATGATATTGCTATAGGGATACCTGTGAACTCATACATTTTCACCTAGGACAATTTTTTGACCAGAACTCTTTCGACCCCGAAAAAAAAATTTTTATTTTCCGTCCCTGCTTTGGGATTTTTTTCGCTGCGGTATCTTTATATCTCATAAAATATAAATGTCATAAAACTAACCTTCAGTAGGTATATATTCGCCCAAGGCGATACAGCTAGAAACGGTTCGTAAGAAGAGTTCGGCCTCAATGTTCAACAGCTACTCGAGCTTGAATGTCAAGTACAGCGATTGTACTTGAGTAAGGTCCGCCGTATAATATTCTGATCAGGTTATAAGAAGATCTCACATGTTGCTAGATCAGTGTAAAGCCTTTCATACAAAAGTGTTGGTCGTGAAAATTGCATAAGCAGCATCTGTGTTGATTTTGGCATAGACAGCCAGGTTGCCATATAGCACTAAAGCAAATAAATATAAAAATAGACTAACATTGGGTCCTGGGTTATTTGGACATTCTACAGTGGTGAGCTAACAAAGGAAGGCGCAACCCCTGAAGCATATGTGGGAGATGTCCCAAACTGATTGTCAAATACAAAAGGGAGGCAAAGGTTGGACTTGATCCACCTACCTGGAATGATCTGGAGCCAAGCGCATTGCTACAAAGCATTGAAGAAGCAAGTGCTAAAAACAATAACGCGTTGTTACCTTGAAGAAAGGACTATTCAGTATGACGGACGTACTTAGGGGTTTAAGGGTTTTGTAGCTCAAACCTTTCCAGGGAATGCTAGTGCAATATATAGCTTGGCCAACCAAATTATTTACCTTGCTTACTCGTGGCGAACCCTGTTTCCTTAGCAGGCGAGGCCCTGCTAGCCCAAGATCCTCACATAAGGAGAAGGATGGGTTCTCCCGATGGTTGGGCTAGAACTTTAATGGTACCGGCAAATAACCATCAACGTCGACAAAACTCTCCAAAAATCTTCACAAAGTCTCTTCTATATCTGTTAGAATGCTAAACTGACCGTGACTTACATGCTCATATCATCACTTGGGACAACTTTTAACACTTTTGCTGTAATTTTTTCCACGATCTCAACCATGAACATGTTTAGTACTCTATAGGTGTGGTACAGAAGCTCCGTTTCTTCCAGCCAAATTTTTTGGCGTCCTGACATCGAAGCAATGTATTGCGATTTCCACCTGATCACAACTTATAGAAGATAGTGGGCTTGATAGCTGTATCATATGGCCAGTGGAGAGCTCCCCGGGGTGTCCCACTTAAATAAAGAAAGAATAGAAGGCAACTGAAACTTCCAAAGTTCTCTCTTCTAAATAAAGGTTCCATGCAAGCTTTCGGTATATAAGTAAAATCCAAAGATCAAGGACATTTTAACTGCCCGCAGTAGCTCAATTTTACTTGGGATGACCGATTGATTCTGACCACCTAATTACGATATCTATGTAACACTACAAAGCGTCCTCAAGTATAGGATATTCCGTTCTGACCTTTCTGGCGTTCGAGAGTCCGACGCAATTCAATACCCAGTACTAACAGCGTCTTCCTCTCGCTATTGGGATTATTGGATGTGCTTTAGATGTCAAAGAAGAAGACGGACCGTTATTGATTTTAAGCCGTTTGGTAGAGAATGAAAGGCTTTACCAACCATTGCAATAGCGCTGAGTTAGACACAACCTCAAGCTATTTTTTGAAAAGGGCCAATCTAGCTGCAGCATATCAGAAAAAGATTCCTGGATAATTTGAAGTACGTTGTATAAAAATCGATAGTAATATTCCTACGCTTTCTGGGAGTTTCCCAAATATATCGATCCCTGCCCCATCTAGACGAATTTTTAAACCCAAATAATGCATTTAAATACATCTCTACGCTCGCTTTAGAGTTTTCGGATCGCAAAACTTCAAATTCCAGACGAGTTTTTAGTGACATATATTTCACACATATTGCGATGTTCGGAAGCATGCTCCTTGCTTTACACAAATTTATTTAAAAATATATTGCAACATTTCCAAATTTTTTACTGAAATCTAGGAACAACAATGAAATCGTTTTTATATAAAGGAAGCAAAAAAAAATTATGTAATATTTTTAATATATTATTCACAGTGTACAAAGCAGCTACCAAACAGCAAAAAATTACAAAATCACATTTACACTGCCACTTTCAATCTTCACTGTTATTTTATGTCTTTAATACGTCAACTAACTTATTTCTTTAACGCCCACCCATTCCAATCTTCATAAGCTGCACTTGGCTTCCAACCAGAACTCCAACCACCACCATAAACACTCCTCAAATGAGGCGCACCCCAACCATCATAGACGCCTGAATGAGAATGTGCTGAGGGATACCATGATGGATATGAAAGGGCAGGCCAAGCGACACTGGTGCTGGGTGCATTAGTTTTCAGAATGGGCGAGTATGATTTCACTAATGGAGTATAAGTTTTGTAAATTGGTGTATGGTCGACGATGGGACGCAAGTAGGGACGTTTTTCGTGAACAATTGTTTGGCTTTGATGTGAGACTGCGGTGGGTATGGAGTGTACACTGTGTCCCAAAATGGCGGGAGCATATTCCACATGCTCTTCAACAGCTGGTAGATATTTAACACTTGGATGAGCATCAATTATGATCGAAGAAAAGATAACAGCAAGTATGATGAGCTGTGGAAAATACAAAATATATTATGTAACACTCAGATATATTTCAGATATTTATGTTTTACTTACAGGTCCTTTGGCATTTTGTTCCATTTTATCGTATTTTGATTTTGCGCAGACTTATTTTAAAAAATGGTGTCAATACTGTTGTTACTAGAAAACTGTGCCAAATTTTTTGATCATCTTCGTTTTATATCAAAAACAAGCTCGGCTTACTATTCGCATTGTGCTTCCAAAATAGCAACCCATTTTCATGTAAAAAGTTTTTACTCAAATACAAAACAAAACACAATGGAATCATAACTTAACAAAACGCCTAAATTAAGTAAGTCTTGATTGAAATAGCGCGGCGTCAAAAAAAGAGTTCACTGAATGGAAACAACTTCCCATAATTTACTTGCAGAGTTGTAGGTCAGCAGTGTAACTAACCAAACTCACAAATTGAGCTAACCTGTGAAGAAAACAAAATTGTGGAATATTTTTTTTGAAGAAGAGCTGTGAGCGTACAGTGGCCACTTAGCGCATTGAAGCGGCTAAAATATTTAGCTTGTTTAACCTTCTGTCAAATTTGTACTTATATTAAATTTATTAATAATGAGCTGCGAAAAAGTACGAATTAATTTGTTGTTGGTATTTTTGCAGAAATAGTAATAAAACCATTTCCCAAAACAATTTGCGTGGGTGTGAAAATGTTATTGTCTGCTGTGTTTAATGCCGAAAAGAATTTACTTCCTTATAATTATTTAAATTTGAGGTAAGCTATTGAAATTTTGATTTTTATTAAAGGGAAGTTCATATTGTACTTGACTTGGGCTTTATTACATAGGCATTAGCGATCAAGTGCACAAATCCGCTGACGCCAATTAGAAATACAAAGCGATTATTCTTATTATTATTAGGCCTGGAAGCACTGCGATCTTAGTGTAAATCTATTGTGCATGACCTTTCAGCCTAATTTTGTATGTGGATGCTTTTGATATATCTAAATTCCTCTTCAGGCTTTTTACTCCCTATCACGTAGGGATTAAGTGTCACACCACCTAGATGGGAGAGCTTCTGCCTTGCCAGAGCGACGCATTCACAGAGAATGTGAACCGGCGTTTCAGCGCACAGCGCACAGAAACGACAAATTTGAGTATCGGATAGATTTAACTTACTGAAGTAATATCGTGGTCCACACTTGATACTTTCTTTGCCGGAAGTATAAACACTTAGGCCTGTCTTTGCTCTGGGCAGTCAATCAAGCCACGTTTGAATTGTTTTGTTTCTCAATTACTTATGGTTTCCCTGGTGTGTGCTTTTGTGGATCCACAAAAAGGCTTTGGACCATAAAATGCTGATGTTGCACCCTGTTTTGCTAGGTAATCTGCATGTTCGTTACCTTCATGTTCCCGATGTCCGGGAACCCATCTTAACCAAACCTTGGTTTTGGCTCCCAGGTTATTAAGGATTTCAATGTAGTCATCCACTAGGATAGACGTAACTGTGTAGTATTGCAAGGCACAAAGGGCCGCCTGTCTGTCCGAGATAATAGCTGCTGTTCGTGGATGAGCCTTTCCGTAGACATTCTCTACCGCAAACTTGTATTGCATGGATTTGTGCCTGAAATATGGTGGAGTAGCATCCGATTGGTATCGATTTCTTAAAGTATGGCGCATAGATGCCAGCTCCTGTTCTTCCGTCATCGAATTTCGATCCATACGTGAACCAGACCTCTGAGTCGGGGTCGTTATAAGAATTTCCTGTTTCCCAAGTTTTCCTCCACCTGCCTTTCCCAACTCAGTAGAGGTCTCCCCCTTCCACTGCTTTCTTGGTCGGAGACCGTTCTTTCATTCGCATAATAAGACCTAGCCAGCGAAGCTTTTTGGTAATTTTCAATGCGTTATCTTGGATGACGCGTTATCTTGGCTGTAAAAGAACTAAGCTTTTTTACGAACAACAACTGAACAATAATTTTATTCAAATTTTTAGAAGTTTGTGGCTCAGAGAGTGTTAATCCCATATAGGAAGAATAAGCCAATTTAAAGCGTACTAGTCTTTGAGGTTATCCCGGTAGTTTCAAAAAATTGTAGCCATATGGCCCTTATTTCACTGGCGTAAGTGTGCTTTCGTGGCAGCCGCACATTTTCCGCTGCTTTGTTTTCATTTATATAAAGTAAATATTTTAAATTTCTTTACCTCCTTTTTTCTAATTTTTTGCATTAAGTAGCTCAGTTTTTTGAACTATGCGTGAATTTTTAAGTTTGCGGCCATTGGCATGTCTTTAACAAATTAGGGGAAAGACTCCCTGAATTCATACGAAACTTCTAAATATACTAAATATCTAGATAACTTCTAAATCTAGTGAAAGTTTTTATCATTCGTGTTAAACTATCACTGAGCCAAATTTTAAATTTCTAAAGCTTGCTGGAAATCTATTATAAACCAATCCCATGACTCCTAGTCTCTTAAGATTAATAAGAATTATTTCGACCCGTGTTCCACCTAGAGGTATGTTGTAACCCGTTTGTTGTATTATCTCGGTGCACTAAGTATATGGTTTTAAGATTCTAGCTCAATGAGAAGTTTGGATATTCAATTATCTCTAAACATCTCGAAACCTGCCATCTGGAAGAATTTTTAGTCGTAAATTTTGCTTTGTAATACGTTTAAAAGATATGTTCCAAGTTTCAGGTCTGTAGGTTATCGGGGAAAAAATGGTATACGGTCATGCAAAGCGACAGTTTCGCAGTACCAAGAACACTTTAGTATGAATGTATTTAACTTAATAAACCAAATGCAGAAGCGCTCTTAAGGTCAAAAGGTAAAGCTTTTAAATGTCAATCTTCCGGCGCAAATTAGCGAGAGTTTTCTTCACTCATGTTGTCGGGTTCCACAGTGGTTTTTGCTGTACTAGAAAACGTATAAAATTCAATATCTATGCAAAATTTGGTAGTGGAACTTTTCTCCTGAGCCCAAATCCTATTCAAAAATCGATGGCGCGATATCGGCTAACTTTCATCCGTACAAATCGGCCTATCCTAATGTTTATACAATACTTAAAACTAAGTGGGTTTCGATGAATTTAAGATTACTTTAAATTCAAAATGGCGGAAAATAAACCTATTTAAACGTGTTTGGTAAGTATGCAATTTGTCTTGTCTTGCAAATGGTGCACGCATTGCACGAAATGCATGGATTGCATGGATTTTATTGGCGGCCACCGTGGTGTGATGGTAGCGTGCTCCGCCTACCACACCGTATGCCCTAGGATCACACACCGGGTAAAGCAACATCAAAATTTTAGAAATACGATTTTTCAATAAGAAGAAAATTTTTCTAAGCGGAGTCGCCCCTCGGCAGTGTTTGGCAAGCGCTCTGGATGTATTTCCGCCATGAAAAGCTCTCAGTGAAAACTCATCTGCCTTGCAGATGCCGTTCGGAGTCGGCGTAAAACATTTAGGTCCCGTCCGGCAAATTTGTAGGGAAAATCATCAGGAGCACGACGCAAATTGTAAGAGAAGCTCGGCCTTAGATCACTTCGGAGGTTATCGCGCCTTACATTTATTTATTTATAGGATAAGAAATATATAGTGAACAGATGTACATACCTAAACGATTTTTAAGATAAATATAAAATAAAAAATGGCAAAAAACCCCCTTATCTGAACGATCGGTTGTATGGGATATATTTTATATATAGCTCCGATCGAAATGATTTTTAAAGGAAATCTTCTATGATATATTAGAATAAATAATACCAAGTTTAACGTTTTAATATTGGAAACTAAGGGAGAAATGGCTAAAAACCTTTCTATCTGAACGATCGGTTGTATGGGATAGGTATATACTATATACATATAGCTCCGATCAAAGTGATTTTTTCAGGAAATACGTTTTTATATTGGAAACTAAGGGAGAAATGGCTAAAAATCTTTCTATCTGAATGATCGGTTGTATGGGATATATACTATATATAGCTCCGATTAAAGTGATTTTTTTAGAAAATCTTCTATGATATATTAAAATATATATCACCGAGTTTCACGTTTATACTTTCTAAAGTGCGACAGGAATGACAAAAATCGTCTTATCTTAACGATCGGTTGTATGGGAGATATATGTGGTCCGATCCTACCGGATCCAATAAATGTCTAATATAATACAAAAATACATCCTTGTGCCAAATTTCATTGAGATACCTCAAATTTTGAGTTCAAACAGACAGACGGAAGGACAGATGGACATGGCTATATCAACTCAGTTCGTCGCCCTGATCAATTCGGTATACTTAATGGTGAGTCTATCTTCTATATTTCTCAACGTTACAAACATCGGACCAAAGTTGATATACCATTGCATGTTCATGATCGTATGTAATTTGTAGCATGCCCAAACCTTTGTGTATTAATGTCCAACAAATGATTGGAAATGAAAATCAACCAACGGTATTCCAACGGTACTCCTCTGAATCCTCTATTTCGCGCGCGATAAAATTGAGAAACTCTGTTTTTTTTCGTCGTATTTAGCTGTTTTATGGGCCAATTTTTTGACGCATCGTACTGATTCATGCTATAACTTCGCGGTTGAGACCTCTCGTAGTCTTTCATATTTTGTTGTAGGATATAAATCATCCTTGCAATCCGTACACCTGGCAAGACAAGACGAATAACCCCATTGTGCTCGGCTTGAAGTAACGTGGAGCTTTTTGGTTAAGCTTTTAGATCCCAGTCTCAGCCAAATTTTTAGTTGAAATTTACCTACTTTAGCGCGTGTTAAATGAAAGAGCATTTGAAAAATGAGTAACGCACTTATTTTTAATTTGTCTGTAATTTATATTTATTTGCAATTTAGAAATTATAATATGCTGTTTGTTACATTCACTCAATGAAAAAATTTGTTAAACAAACCTTAACTTAAATTATTAAATCTGTCAAATAAAAAGTCAATTAGCTTGCCCTGAAAACGGTCCTCCATATTTTTAGGGCGGTTTTGAGTTAATTCATATTTTTATAGCAATCCAAATTTTTCTCACACACTGTCTTTAGAATAACTATTCTCGCAACAGCATTGAACTCCATTTTGCAATAAATAACTTGCATTCTTCCTTATTTCTTTATGAAGAATGTAAACAACTCTAACAAATATTTGAAGGCGAGCCAAATAAAATACCTGTGTATCAAATTTATGAATGAACAAGTAAGGAAGGCTAAGTTCGGGTGTAACCGAACATTACATACTCAGTTGAGAGCTGTGGAGACAAAGTAAGGGAAAATCACCATGTTGTAAAAAGAACCTAGGGTAATCCTGGAATGTGTTTGTATAACATGTGTATCAAATGAAAGGTATTAATGAGTATTTTGAAAGGGCGTGGGCCTTAATTCTATAGGTGGACGCCTTTTCGAAATATCGCCATAAAGGTGGACCAGGGGTGACTCTAGATATTGTTTGTACGATATGGGTATCAAATGAAAGGTGTTAATGAGTATTTTAAAAGGGCGTGGGCCTTAGTTCTATAGGTGGACGCCTTTTCAAAATATCGCTATAAAGGCGGGCCAAGGGTGACTCTAGAAATTTTTTGTACGATATGGATATCAAATTGAAGGTATTAATGAGGGATTTAAAAGGGAGTGGCCCTTAGTTGTATATATGAAGGCGTTTTCGCGATATCGACCAAAATGTGGACCAGGGTGATCCAGAACATCATCTGTCGGGTACCGCTAATTTATTTTTTTATGTAATACCACGAACTGTATTCCTTCCAAGATTCCAAGGGCTTTTGAGTTCGCCCCGCAGAACTTTTTCATTTTCTTCTACTTAATATGATAGGTGTCACACCCATTTTATCAAGTTTTTTTCTAAAGTTATATTTTGCGTCAATAGACCAATACAATTACCATGTTTCATCCCTTTTTTCGTATTTGGTATATAATTATGGCATTTTTTTCATTTTTCGTAATTTTCGATATCGAAAAAGTGGGCGTGGTCATAGTCGGATTTGCGCCATTTTTTACACCAATACAAAGTGAGTTCAGATAAGTATGTGAACTGAGTTTAGTAAAGATATATCGATTTTTGCTCAAGTTATCGTGTTAACGGCCGAGCGGAAGGACAGACGGCCGACTGTGTATAAAAACTGAGCGTGGCTTCAACCGATTTCGCCCTTTTTCACAAAAATAAGTTATCATCCCAGAATCTAAGCCCCCACCAAATTTTACAAGGATTGGTAAATTTTTGTTCGACTTATGGCATTAAAAGTATTCTAGACAAATTAAATGAAAAAGGGCGGAGCCAAGCCCATTTTGAAATTTTCTTTTATTTTTGTATTTTAATACACCATATCATTACAGGAGTCGAATGTTGACATAATTTACTTATATACTGTAAAGATATTAAATTTTTTGGTAAAATTTGACTTAAAAAAAAATTTTTTTTAAGTAGGCGTGGTTGTTCTCCAATTTTGCTAATTTTTATTAAGCATGCATATAGTAATAGGAGTAACGTTCCTGCCAAATTTCATCATGATATCTTCAACGACTGCCAAATTAAAGCTTGCAAAACTTTTAAATTACCTTCTTTTAAAAGTGGGCGGTGCCACGCCCATTGTACAAAATTTTACTAATTTTCTATTCTGCGTCATAAGTTCAACTCACCTACCAAGTTTCATTGCTTTATCCGTCTTTTGTAGTGAATTATCGCAACATTTCCGTTTTTCGAAATTTTCGATATCAAAAAAGTGGGCGTGGTTATACTTCGATATCGTTCATTTTAAATAGCGATCTGAGATGAGTGCCCAGGAACCTATGTACATACCAAATTTAATCAAGATACCTCAAAATTTACTCAAGTTATCATGTTAACGGACGGACGGACGGACGGACGGACGGACGGACGGACATGGCTCAGTCGAATTTTTTTTCGATACTGATGATTTTGATATATGGAAGTCTATATCTATCTCGATTCCTTTATACCTGTACAACCAACCGTTATCCAATCAAAGTTAATATACTCTGTGAGCTCTGCTCAACTGAGTATAAAAATTAGCATAAACAAATGTTTTGCCATAAACAAATGCTTTTCTCTGTTTGAAGAGGTGGTGAAATCCACGAAAGCTTTCAATACTTAGAAAAATACACCTGTGAAACTCTAAGGCACATAAGTATTTCTACCTTGGAAAGAAAAGAAATTTCCATATGAGTTTGCGGATTTTACATCATTTACAAGTTTTGCGAGGCGTTCAGTTCTTCTAACATATTACATTTCGAAATATTCATCAACAGATCAACAGACCTGATAGACAAGTGTTTGAACTCTTTGTGCATGTTTGCCAGTATCTAATGTTGTGGGAATACCCCTCGCCAGGGACGAAAACATCAGTGAAATATTTACAAAGCTGTGTCGTGCTATTATTAATATTGAAACTCCCGGCTATCGTCAACTTTTTCGTATGCGCGCAAAGAACAACAACAACAACAACAACAACAGCCAACGACCTAATTCTATTCCCATCTTAGTTAAACTAAATACGGCGCACGACAGAATTCAGCTGCTTAAAGCTATCGCTGCTTTCTGCAGATCAAAAAAGAGATCTCTAATACTCTCAGATGTTGACGAAGTTGGCTACGGCAAAATACATGTGCATGAAAGTTTAACGTTGAGAAACAGAACAACAATGACCTACGCTACACTGCTGAGACGGCAAGGTTTGATAACATCTGCTTTTAGCGTAAGAGGAAAGTGCAACGAAGCAAAGATCCGATACTGGTGAACAGCAAAAATGATGTCGATGCACTTGTCAGCGAAGCAAAGAAAGCAAAAGAAGCGCGGCAAAATCTATAGAGAGCGCAATGTTGTTACAAATTTACTACTTAATTTATATATTTCTACTTTTTATACTTACTTTGTTTTTCCCTCATTCGCTACCGCACATGTATGTATGTATAAATATGTATGACTTTTTCCAACCCTTTTTATTTGTTGTTGATTTTAATAATCTTAATATTGAAAGCCAATTACACTTTGCTACTTGCGTTTATGATTATGGTTAGCTCTAATGTGTTTTTGAGCACTGACAGTGGATGTTTGAATTTTCTAGTTAATACTGTAAGCAACAGACATCCAGGTCTTCAGCTCTGTCACATCAATGCCCGTAGTTTTAACGTTCCAAAAGTTGATTATATGAACCTCATCTTGGTCAACTCAAAAATAGATATCATATGCGTGACAGAGACCTGGTTCAAAGAAGATGCTGGAGATAATTTGTATGAATTGCATGGTTACAAGTTGACTAGGAATGACAGGAAAACTGGAGCCAGGGGTGGGGGTGTTGCCATATATTGCAAAACGAAAATTCCCCAAAAAATAATTTTTAAATCAAGTTTGAATGATCCAGTGGAGTACATTATTATGGAAGTTGGTAGAAGTTTTAATAAATGTTTAATCATATGTGCGTACAACCCTAGCAAATTATTTGAGATGGATGATTTGTTCTCGCAACCTGCCCAACTTTCATGTGAATATGAGCATATTTTACTCTGCGGGAACTTAAATATAGACATTCTTAATAACGACTCCCGATCGCTAAAATTAATTAATAACTTAAAGTCCATGATGTCATTAATAAATTTCCAACACGGTTTTCACCAAATTGTGTACCTAGCTTGCTAGACTTAGTATGTACATCTAATAGCTCCGAGGTAGTTCATTGTGACCAATTCTCACTTGCTGGTGTATCTGATCATGATATGCTCTTCATATCGTATAACATTGACCTCAGTTGTAAAACCACAACACATTTTTACATAGATTTTAAATCAGTTAATCTATCTGAGCTTTTGTATGAGGCTGGTATTTTGCATTGGAATAGTGTCTGGTTCCTTCCTGATATAAATCTTAAGCTTAATTTCCTAATTACACAAATTTTATACTTATTTGATAAATATGTTCCACTCAAAGAAGTGAAAATAAAAACCAAGAAACAACCGTGGTTTACTAATGAATTAATGTCGGCTATCAAAGTACGTAATAAGTGGTACAACTGTTGGAAGCAAGATAATTCAGAGACGGTTTGGGAGTTGTATCGCCAAGCCAGAAATCAGGCCACGTTATTAGTCAGAAATTCCAAGAGACGATTTTTCCAGGCTAAGCTTGATACTGGTTTGTCAGTAAAAAGTCTGTGGAAAAATCTAAACACTCTGGGCATTGGGGGAGAAATTAAATCAGAATGTGACTTGGACCCTGATAATATGAATGATTACTTCTTGCAGTCGTACAAATTCCAGAATAATGTGAACTTTAAAATAAATAAAACATTGGTTTATAAACAAGTAAATTTATTTCAGTTTAGTGCAGTTACCGAAGACGATGTATTAAGATGTATGAGTTCTATTAAATCTAATGCAATTGGGAATGATGGTATCAGTCTAAAGTTTTTGAAATTAGTAATCCAGAGCATAGCCCCAACGCTGACTCATATGATCAACTTTTCTGTAACAACATCAACCTTTCCCAGCTCGTGGAAGATAGCGAAAGTCATTCCAGTTGCTAAGAAACCGTCGGCTACATTGTTGACAGATTCTCGCCCGATCAGCATATTGCCAGTATTGTCAAAAATCTGGGAGAAATTAGCGGCTGTACAAATCACAGAGTACCTTAATGCCAATGGACTCCTAAGTGAAAATCAGTCTGGTTACAGAGCATTCCATAGTTGAAATACCGCCTTGCTTAAAATTATTGAAGATATTCGTCCAGCGTATGACCGAGGTGCTTTAACTGTTCTGGCGCTTTTAGATTTTTCCAAAGCTTTCGATACAGTGGATCATTCCATTCTTTTAATAAAACTAAGTAAATACTTCGGTTTCTCATGTAGTGCTGTGAGGTTGCTAGAAAATTATCTACGTAATCGGTGGCAGAAAGAAGTGGTCGGCAACAGTTGCTCGGAAATGAAGCGTCTTGATTCGGGGGTGCCACAGGGATCAATACTTGGTCCGATTTTGTTTACGATGTTTATTAATGATATGACTTATTGCTGCAGGAGTGTATCGACACACTTATATGCTGATGACGCTCAGGTATATTTATCTCGCCCGATTGGTTTATCAGAGGACTTAGTTTTCAGGATGAAAGAAGACCTTGAAAGCATCTTTTCCTGGGCAAATGATAACAAACTAAATATTAACGCGTCCAAGATAAAGGCCACATGTTTTACATATTCCTGACAATTGGTTGAAACATTGCTATCACTTTCCTTTCAAGGCACGTCAATCAGTTATGAGCCTGTTGTTACTAGTCTTGGGTTTAAATTAAATTCTTATCTTGGGTGCAAGTACCATATAAACTATATTTTGAGCAAAATATACTTTATATTAAGAAAGTTGTGGTACACTGCGGACTTTGTGCCAATCAATGTTAAACTAAAGCTTGTGAAAACTCTTATAGTTCCACTGATATCATTTGGGGCGACCGTATTCAGCAATATTGATTGTGAGTCACAGAGAAAGTTGCAACTTGCTTTAAATAACTGTGCTAGATATATTTTTTCCAAACGCAAATTTGACCATATATCGGAGTTCTCCATCAAAATCCTTAATTGCAGCCTTGTAAATTTTTTAAATTACCGCAATTTAGTCTTCTTAAATGAACTTATTCATAGAAGGCAGCCTGATTATCTTTTTAGAAATCTAAGTTTCTCTCGATCAGACAGAACTTGCAATCTTATTGTTCCATGGTATAGATATCTCACATCATCTAGAACATTCTTTGTTAGTGCTGTAAAACTTTGGAACTCATTACCAAATAAAATTAAAAATGAACGCAATAATAGGCGCTTTAAATTGGCATTATTTGAATATTTGCAATAGCAGGAAAAAGTATATAACTGTTTCCACAACTTCATTTTATTAATATTGTACAATTAAATTATCTATATAGTCAATCTATTCATACAATTTTGTAATCGCATCTTAACATATATACGTACTAGTTTTATTTCCAAATGTTGATGTACTTTAAGAGACAATAGTCTTACTTGTACAAATTATTAAATAAATTGAATTGAATTGAATTAATGTTAATACGTATCTAATGTTTGGTGGACTTGCTCATAAAGTATGTACTTGTTTACAAAATATATGCAGGTACAAAGTATATGCAGATATGTTTGTTTTCTATCATCAAAGTATACAAATAAGCACATGTAAAGATATTGACTAAGCTTTTCTCACCGCCATGGTGTGGTGGTAGCGTGCTCTGCCTACCACAACGAAGATCCTGAGTTAACGCTCCGGGCAAAGCAACATCAAAATTTTAGAAAAACGTTATTTCACTTTGCAGAAAGTTTTTCTAAGCAGCGTCGCCCCTAGGCAGCGATTTGGCAAGCACTCCCAGAGTATTTCTGCCATGAAAAGCTTCTCAGTGAAAACTGTTCTTTCGTGCAGATGCCGTTCGGAGTCTTACAAATTTGTAGGAAAAATTTAAAGGAGCACGACTCAAATTGGAAGAGAAGCTCGGCGTCCAATTCCTTCGGAGGTTATCGCGCCTTACTTTAACTTTTAACAATATATGACGCAAACGTAAGTATTTGATGAAATTTGAAGCATCTGGCCGTTAAAAAGGGGGCAGAAATGATAATTTATATGGACATAGTTATGCTATATATACGACCTATCTCATCAATTTGCTCAAACAATATTTGCTATAAACGAAAGCATATGGTGAAATTTGAAGGTTCTGGCTGTTAAAGTGGGGCAGAAATTATGAAATATTTCTTGTGTGAACAATCGGTTGTATGGGATACATACCATATATACGACCGATCTCTATGATTTTTTCAGACAACAATATATGCTATGTATATGCGTAAGCATTTGGTGAAATTTCAAGCCTCAAGCTTAATCTAATTACGAAAAGCTTCTTATCTGAACAACCGGTTATGGGGCATATATGCTATATATACGACTGACCTCATCTATTTTTTCAGACAACCATATGTGCAATATAAGAAAGCATATGGTGAAATTTGAAGCGTCAATCTGATAAATTGAGGAAGATTTGAAAAAAAAAAATCTTCTTCTCTGAAAAATCGGTGGTATGGGGGATATAAGATATAGTGCCCCGATCCGGCCATTTCCGACAAATGTCTAATCGGACACCTAAATATAACCGCTCACCAAATTTCATTAAGATATCTCAAAAATTGAGGGTCTAGTTTGCATACAAACAGACGGACGGACCGACGGACAAGGCTGAATCAACTCAGCTCTTCATCCCTCTTCATTTCGGTATTCTTATTGGTGGGTCTATCTGTTTTCCTTTAAAGACGTAAAATTTGACATTTGTGATAAACCTAATGTACTATTTAATTTTCATGAAAGGTATAAAAAAATCTATAGCAATAAATCGCACTAAACGATCTCAGTTGTACTACCACTGTGGTAGTGAGAAAGCATTTGAACCACTAATTGCAACATCTGCTTAAAAGTTAAAAGAATTCAACATATGTATTTATAAGAAAAAAAAAAAACACTATAAATAACTTGTTGCCATGGACGTACAGAACGTAAATATATTTCCAGTCAAATATTCGAGAGGCCGCCAGAATGAATGGAATTGTGCCTTTTCGCAAACTTGATTAACCAACGCCCTTTCGAAAAGCATCAGCTGATAGCATTAATTATATTGACTCAATATTCTATAATTTATCAGCCAACAGTGCAGGTGTTTATATTAATTGAGTATTTTTTTATAACAAAAGTATTTTCTTAAAACACTTTCACTTCCCCATAAAGCGTCTGGACCACAAAGTATGCAATTAAATTCAAATAATTATGTTATTAAAACTAAAAGTCGGTTATAAGTATAAACACAAAAACAACTCAAATTAATTTAAATATACATATCTACAAAATAAACCTATATAATCATTTGTTTCTTTTATAATTATTAAAATATTTGCTTTGATTTGTTTTGCATTGGTAACAAACATTTTTTTTCACTATCAGCAAAGTAATTCAGACATAAAATATTGAGCGTTTTCAGCAAACACAGCTGTTGATCAATAATTGAATGTGCCGCTATATTACGACCGCTAAATAACGGTTGCCATACTCACCGTCATTAGACGCACTGTTTTTAAACGGTTTTATTTAGCTTGACTCTGGGTAGCGAGCGGCCGGCTAGCCGTTGTTTACGAATTTTGTAATTAAAATTTAAGCAACTTCCCGATAAACTACAAGCTTGAAACTTGGAATATAGTTCAGAACCCGATGAGAATACAATAACAAGAAGAAAAAAACTGAGATAAGATCGAACTATTTCAAAAATTTGGCTCATATTTGGAACAAATATTACATACAGTCCGGTAGAAGTGACATCAAAATATTTTGGAGTTCGAGGAGGGACAAGCATACGTGGCGCTGTGTCGAGTAAAGCCTTTGGAAGGATTATTTATTGAGGACTTAGATTGTAACAAATTGTCTGGAAAGAGGCCGTGTCACTAAATGAACTTAATAGAATGAGAAATAAAGATTAAAAACTTAAAAAAAAAAAAGAAATAATAAAAAATTTTTTTTAGTTAAACATTTTAATTGAAAACAATACTTACATTAACGCCCCGATTCTAGTGTAACAACATTCTTCACCACGGTAACGAAATCATGTGGCAACTTTTACACCCTTTTGGTATTCTACCCGCGAGAGTAACCGGATAATTTTTACCCACTAAAGTAGGTGGTTACATCGAAATAATAACACAACAGTTGTTGTTTAGAAAAAGGCAAAACTGAAAAATAAAGAATTGTAAGCGCAAATAAGTAAAGATAATAGTAAAAAAGTGTTGCCTCTTGCTATACATATTTGTCTACATTATGTACTTTCACAGAATAAATTACAATATACCTATGTAGAAACTTATCATGCTTAATATGCATATACACATCGTCCCGTTTATTCGTTAACCTCGTATCTACAAGTGAGATATTTTCGGTAAAGCGAACACGGTTGCCACGCCATGTTTTCATTTGGGACCAAAATTCATCGAAAAAAAGGACCAAATTTTTGTTTTATTTTATTAGTATAAAATACAGAATTTTAGGATGTTTCCATATATAATTTTACTAAACATATTGAAGAATTTCCTTTAATTCAAGCTGAAAAAACAAATATATATGCATGCAACCAAAAATGGTACTATATCTTGACATAGGATAATTCTATGTATTTCACCAACCAAACGTTGTGAACCTAGTTTTGGTCACAAAGCTCTTGGCTCTAGCATTATGTTGTTGATTGTAATGAAATAAAATGTATAGTGCAGTTAGGTTTTAGTAAGAAACGGTTCAAAATTTGCATTCTGGTGTTGCCGAACTATGTATGTGGAAAACTCAGTAAATCAGTAAATCATAAATGAAACTAGGCAATTTTGTTAGTGCTATTTTTATAGATGCTGACTTTTTTCCTTAACGTTTAAACTTCATATCAGAGCCTAGATTCAGTAAGTGTGAGTTTTGATTCCAGGCCGTAGGGGTTCTGCTAGCACCTACGGGAATAATTTTATACAAAAAATTTCTTCCGAAATCAAATCTCTTTTGCATTGCCTCCTTCTGTCTTCGAGTTAAAATATTTCTTGTGCCAAGATACTTAGTTCTCAATTACCTTGCATGGCTTAACACCACAATAGTCCTGGAATTCCTTCAACTCATTGAGCTGGTTGAGAAAGATTTAAATATCAAAGTGCCAAACGAGAAGTAATGTATAGAATTTTTTTGTATAAGTTTTGAAAGTGTTAGACTCACGGCAGAGTGATCGCTATAAGCTATGCTAGACGAGAAGCAATTTTTATTTTCATATATTTTACATAGTGTTTTATAACCGATCGAAATATCTAGCCGTTATAAAACAAGAGTTTTTTTTTGATTAGTCGGTTATTTCATCAACAATTAACGACAATGTGTTTGCCAACACTTTTCTTTTTAATGCCTGGCATAAATTATATCCTAGGTGAATGTTGTTGTTCTGGTACATTTTATTGACTGAGCAATTTTTTATGGTGAGAGTTCCATTGAAGTAAATCCAAAATTATATGAGGCTAACGAAAGTGAGGCGAATTTTTAGGGAAATATTGTGAATTTTTACCTGAGTGAAAAAGAAAGTCCAAGTGGTCCAACTGGACCAAAGTGGCAACCTTGAAAGCGAAGAAAACTATCTTTCAAATTTCTCCACAGAAACTGGTGAGTTTTTCGGTGATGACAGCGTTACCATTTGGGCCAGAATCGCGGATAAAAAACTGGTAACGATATTCGGTTACATAAGTACCGTTCAGTACTAAAAGTCCTACCGAATGAGTACTATTTTCTCTCGGTACTACCGCCAGGTTTTCCATTGGGTGGTTGGCTGAACACTAAGCTCTACGTTTATTGTCAGTCGCGCGGCGTTGGATACGTTTATATCCGTCCTTGCTAACTACATACGTGTCGTAAGAGGTAGAAGACGATGAAATGCTTCCTAAAGCTATGTGCTTCCCCCATGTATATAAAATTTACCATTTTTTTTCTATTGCGTAGATACGTATAAATATGTATATCTCCTGTTCCAATGAACAGTGATCCAGATACCGATACAAATTATACAATGTGATCCTTATGGATCAATTTGTTGTTGCATTTGCATGTTAAATTTCTCTCCGTATCTGGATCACGCTTCATTGGAACGCAACAACATATACGTAATATCTGCGAAGAAATTACGGTGCTTGTACATTGGAATTCTGGCTTGTGTCGCAGGGATTCAGATTAACTGTAGGGAAGCGTGTTCAAGTGGGGCTATGAACTTGTCCTGGCATTTACGACTTTTACTTCTTGGTATGTTTTTTTTTTATTTTGATTTTTTTTTTAATTTTATTTTTTTTTATTCCCTCATAACGGGTCCAGAAATATTTCTATTTTAATGTTATATTTTAAATCTATAATTTTACTAGCAGACCCGGCAGATGTTGTTCTGCCCTATATTTGGCCTATCTGCATAAATTTTAATAAGCTTTTTCCACCTAACTCTGCCCTACCCTTCTACACTTTTTCCTAATCTTTGTATTCACTCCTCCCTCCGTCTTTTTCGCTTCATCTCCATCTTCGTCTCATTCTATCTCTTTCTCAGTCTCCTTCTCTCTTTTCTCACTCCCAAGTTTTTCTCCTTCTTCTTCGTCTCTTATTGCCAGCCCCAGAGGGTGGTATGTATTTTGTTCCAGTCCCATTCCGAGTCTCAGTCCCAGTCCCACTCCGAGTCTCAGTCTCAGTCGCAGTCCTAGTCCCAATCCCAGTCCCAGTCCGTCTCTGGTATACTTCCTGGAAAAACGCATCGTAAATACTAATATAGGAAAATTTTATACGAAATTTTAGGCAAATCGAATAGGACGTATGTAAATAGGTATGTGGGTATTATTAATTCTTGTCTTTATTTCGGCTTCGCATGCATATTTATCAGTTTTGCCAGGTTGATGCGACTAAATCGAATATCACAATGAACTTTAGAGGTCTCAGCAACAGCTTTAATTTGATATCCATAATACACAAATATTCTAGGGGTATCCAGATCCACGTTTTGGCCTATATCACGAGACCCTAGTCGCCCAGGGGTATGAAAATTATCCTGTAATATAGCACTCTTCAACAGCTTTCATTTGATATCCATATTGTATAAACACATTATGAGGGTACCTGGGTCCACGTTTTGGGCTATATCTCGAGACCCTAGCCTCCCAGTTGTATGAAAATTATCCTGTACTATAGCACTCATCAACAGATTTCATTCGATATCCATAGTGTATAAACACATTCTAGGGGTACCTGGTCACGTTTGGGCTTTATCTCGAGACCCCAACCTCCCAATTGTATGAAAATTATCCTGTACTAAATCACCCATCAACAGCTTTCATTTGTTATCCGTATTATATAAACACATTCTAGGGGTACCCGGGTCCACGTTTTGATCTCAAGACCCTAAGAACGTAGCGAAAAAAAGGTAGACGTTGGCCGATTATCAGTAGTAGAAATACTATTTAAAAAATTCGTGCCCGTTTGGGGGGGGGGGGGGTGTATTGCGCTGTGTGGCAGTTTTTGACACTTATATGTAGATATTGTTAATGATTACAATTGTTTCTCTTAGCATTATAGTAAAGAATTGAAATGTCCTTAATTAAAAATTTTGGAATATTAATTACATATAGCAGTTGTCGAGGAGGCAGTTCATAAAACAAGATTTATATCAGCCAACTGATGAAAACATGTATGCAACGTATCATTAGAAGTCATATTCGCTGAATGCGCCCAATAACATTACTCATTTTGTCTTTTCTTGTTATAGCCAAATGACCTTCACGGTTTAACAGTACTGCCACATACACTAACTTCATGAGTTAGTTACATGCTTTCGCATAGGCTTGACAAATTAGTAATAAAAAGACTTTACATATTGCAAAATTAGCCATAAAAACACTTAATTATCATCAAACAAATTTGCGTGTGGTCACATCGTGAATTAAAAGAAATTGTTGAATAAAAGCAGCAATTTCGTCTTGGTTTCTTTTCTCTTATGTAAACTCGCCAGTTTTCTTGGAACCTTAAAGCAAAGTGTAGCTGATGCTGATTGTGGAAGACGGAATAGCTTTTAATTAGCATCAGTTGCAATTGATCACTAGATGTGCTGGACAGCGATGAAAACATCATTACTGATAAAATTTGCTCTTCGAGTTCCGTGCTACTTGGTGTTCTGGGTCTTTATTATTCCAGCAAATAATAGTGAGGTGGTGATATGCAACTCAATGACTGAATCCTTTGGACACATTCAGTCTATGTGTGGTCTTTATTAACAGGCCAGTTTAACCAACCCCAATGACTATGACGTTAGAACCTCAATGCTGCCGATCAGATGAATAAGAAAGCATTCATCCTGACATCCTGCTTTATGGTACATATTGCTAAGGCGCCACCAGGGTAGTGTAAGACGCTGGTGGTAGAAAAAGAGCGCTAAATAAGGTAGAGAAGGGAAGAACCTTAAGAAACCTTGGGTCAACGAACTCGACCAAATTCCCAAAACATTCAAAACTACACACACACAAAACTAAACAACCCAAAGAAGTTGCTAATATAGAGAACCTGGAGGAATCCAGTAACTTTCTATCAAAGACGCTTATGATTGCGTAAAACAGAGCTTGCCCAAAGTCGCCATGGTCGAGCCAGGAGCTGAATTTTCTAAGAAGACAGGTAAAACAAATCTTTAAGCTGGCAAAGGTCGCAGGGAAGAGTATTGGGATATGTTTAGGGTTTAAAAGTATTTAAAAGTTTGATATCGAGTGCTCCAGCGAAATGCTGCGGTCGCGAAAAGTCCTAGCTAGGGAACATATAGTCAAGGTACTAATAAAGAAAGAGAACGGAAAATGGTCGCGTAGTGGAGTAGAGTTTTTTGAGGTGCTTCTCGACGCACATTTCCCAAAAGGAGATCATGCAGAAAAGTAAGCAGACAGCTATTACCTTCGATCATGGAGCAGGTATCGCAAGGCTTGAGGTAAAGCATATATTCCCTGCCATGCTACAAATATCGGGTGCCGCGATCGTAGAAAGACTCTTAATATTATTCAAGAGATGTATTAGACTGAATCCTCAACCTCACTCCTGAAGAGCTACTCGCGTCGTTTTCCTACCAATGGAACTGAAGGGCCAGTAGCCTGACATTATTTCTGCTCAAAACATTTGAGAGGATAATATAATTGAATACAAAAGTCAACATGAATGGAAAGCTGTTCTCCACAACACAGCGTACGAACACTAAACACATGGCTGAGACACGGCACTGCCTGGGGTGGAAAAAGCCTTGTAATAAAATAGATATGTCTCTGGAGTTTTCCTGAAGAAAGCAGCAGAAATCCTGATAGTTAGGCCGTGCTTAAGGCAATAATCCTGCACAGTACCTCATCAGGAAGTGTTTTGGAATGAAAATAAGCATACGAAAAGCTTTGCTCAGGCCGGACCATACATCTATACTGGGTTACAGGTCATAAAGGGATAGAAGTTAACGAAAAGACCGATGAGTTGGCAAAGGAGGGTGCAATACTCGCTGGATCGACGATATACGCCCCAATCTGTTTGGGAGAAATCAAGAGGAGAGAGAAGTTGCATATGATCCATCATGCAGGAAGGGTGTGGACGAAAGTGTGGGGCTGCAAAATTTCTAAAATCATGTGCAAGGCCTACGATATAACTGCCTTCTGGCATCACATGCTTATAAGTTAGACCTCGTCAGTACCAGCAGGTGTGAGAAGTGTGAGCTGCAAGAAGAAACGGTTCAGCATGCTCTGTGTTAGTGTACTGCGCTAGCCAGGTCAATGCTCCATCTTTAGGGGCGAAAGAGTTGCCAGATCTCGAGGCAGCAATTAAACTAGGTCCTAGAAAACTTCTAATATTTACCAAGAGGACGGAATTATTCTATAGCATTAGTCCTGATACCTAATTGAGGGTTTATCGAAAAAATTCTCTACGATCAAAATATATACTAAGGACACCTGAGGCCTTTATTGACCGGTCAGTTCCGCCTAATCTAGCCATTGTGCTTGGTTCGAATAGTGTGGTATGTATCCGATTTCCTCAGAGCCAATATTTACGACTCAATGTTAGTTTAAGAATCGATACCATACTCTTGCGAGATCGTGGGAGTTTCGTTCGCTCTCGATGTATTATGTTCAAACGGAGTTATTAATCCAACAAGTCTAGGAAGGTTATGTTAGTTTGAACTTGCCGGTCCATGGGTACCTCACATAGACTGAATGAGTCCGTAGTGTTACCAGAAGTTTGTCTCAACGACCATAATGTAAAACCCTATCAAAAACCAGGACATATGCCACAAAATAACTACGTCCTCTTGAAGCTTCTAGGAAGCATCCGATCTAATTTGTGCCCTCTGTACCTCTTCTGATGATATTAGTAATGCTATTCTCAAACTTAAATCTCAAGCAGAAGTTGATGGGTTTTCTTCAGTCCTGTTAAAAAACTGTCCAACTTTAGGTTTTCCTTTAAGAATAATTTTTAATAAATCTCTATCGTCCGGTACGTTCACTGACGCTCACCTCTATTACCCACGTCTTTAAAAGTGGTAACAAAAACGATGCGCGTAATTACAGATCTATTTCAAAGCTTTCTACCATTTCCAAAATTTTTGAGCATGTTGTTAATGCCAAGTTGAGTTTTGCGGTTAAGTCTTTAATATCTCCCTTCAAGCATGGCTTTGTCGCTGGTAGATCAACAGTTTCTAATCTTGCTGTTTTTAGTGAATATTTTGTTGAATAGTTTTCTGCAGGTTTTCAGGTTGATTGCATTTATACTGACTTTTCATAAGCTTTTGACAAAATCCATTATAGTGTTTTAATTAAAAAATTAGGTTGCCTTGGTTTCCACTCTTCGTATCTTTTATGGATAAAATCTTATTTAAGTAACAGACATTGTATTGTTTCCATAGATGGACAATCGTCTAGTCCGTTTGTAGCCACTTCTGGCGTTCCCCAAGGGAGTATATTAGATCCACTTTTATTTATCATATTTATTAATGACGTAATTAGTTACTTTTCATTCGCGGAGTGTTTGCTATACGCCGATGGCTTAAATCTATTTTCTGCCATTAAGACTTAATGTTGCAGAATGATATTAATAAGTTGCACCAATGGTGCCTGAACTCTCGTATCTCTTTGAATCCGTCCTAATGCTTTCAAATGACCTACTCGAAGTCAATTAATCTTCTAACTACAAATTATAATATTTCTAATTGTGAGCTTCAATGTGTTAATGACATTAACGACCTTGGTGTTGTCTTTGAAAATAAGTTTTCTTTTAGTAAGCACATAAATTTCAAAACCTCTAAATCATATTCTATGCTTGGCTTTGTGAGGCGCAATGCTGCCAAATTCTCTGATCCCTACAGGTTTAAGCTAATTTACGCGTCTTTTGTTAGGTGTCATCTGGAATATGGCGTATTTATTTGGAGACCAAGTAATCAAACTGCTATTACCAGAATTGTAAGAATACAAAAAATGTTTCTAAAATATGCCCTTCGTCCTTTAAACTTCTCTGATCCTATCCCCGCCTACTCTGCTCGACTTCCTCTTTTAAGCCTTAAGTCTTTAGAAAATCGCAGATCAATACTGTGCTTGTCATTTACATGTGATATTATTAATGAGTTCGTTGACTGTCCATATTTATTGTATAGAATTCGATTTAATATTCCTCGGAGGTGTCTTCGCACTTTTTATCCATTTTATTGTGACAATTTTAAAACCCACTATTCCAGTAATGCTCCCATTGCTCGTGCTCTCCGAGAGTTTAACTCTATCAGTACTGTTGTAACTCTAGACTTTCTTGCTCCAAAAGCGAAACTGTTAAATATTTTAAAATCTGCTTTCTAAGTACCATATATTACTTTTAAAATAACTATCTCTTAATTTTAGTTTGTATCATAGTCTGTAAGGATTTAAGTCCATTGACTAATTGAAATAAATACATAAATAAATAAATAAATATCTAAGAGTTTATTTATTTAATTAGTTTTAATATTAATGTTAATTAATAGTCTTGTTTTTATCATAATCGTCCAGATGGTGAATTTCTGTGTCCGTTTGTTTTTCTTGTTCTATTAAAATTGGATCGTGCCTCTCCTTACTGGTTACCAAAGCAGGTGTATGCCAGAAAACGACTCGAAAGATGTCAGACTATATACAGTTTTTTCGAATGCGTTAGAGATTTTCGCTCGATACAGGAAATTTGCATGGAACAATACTTATTAAAACTAACATCGTATTAAGTTTCTGATAACGATCGCCTTTTGCTTAAAAAAAATATAATAATCCCCCTTAAAATCAATCAAATCGTCACTTAAGTCTTTAAGGTATGTGCACAAACCTCCTTTAAGAGTCAACCGTCATCACATTCCTTGCTCAATTATATTAACGTGTGATGTTTGTACAAATGAAATCGATATTTAAACATACGTACATATACTAATATACTTACTTATATGTATGTGTGTACATTTTTTTCTTGTGGGAGCAATGGTTTATACATTTTGTACCGATAAGTAGCCCCATATGGCAGGAGTGTTTGTGTATATATGTATGTATCTGCGCTTGGCTGTGATAGTAAATAAATTGAAAGTGTTTATATTTGACGTGTATTTTTGAAGATATAAATATTTATGTATATACATATTTGTATACAAAAGTATACCATGCAGGCGTGTTACTTTCTGACGTCTTCACAGATATAATACAATATAAAAAGCCGCCAGTACATTCTACAATGTTCTACAGATATCTACTTTGATTAGATTAGTAAGTAAACAAACTAAGTACAGTGAAGGTCGTATAATTAGAGACGCCAAAGTAGAAATGCGGCCTCTGTGGTGCGATGGTAGCGTGCTCTGCCTAACACACCCAAGATCCTGGGTTTCAAGCCCCGGTCAAAGAAACAAAAAAACTCTAGAAACAAGTTTTTTCAAAAAAATATTTCTAATAGGGGTCCCCTTGACAGTGTTTGCAAGCACCCTGAATGTGTTTCTGCCATGAAAAGCCTCTCAGTGAAAATTTATCTACCTTGCTGATGCCGTTCGGAGTCAACATAATACATAAGGTCCCGTCCCGTCAATTTGTACGAAAAATTAACGGGGCTACGACGCAAATAGGAAGAGAAGGTCTGCCTAAAATCTCTGCGGAGGTTAAGCAGCAATGACTGTGCAAGCTCCATTATTTTGTCTTATAATTATACAATTCTTGGCTATTAAATGGTATTTTAACTTTGGTCCGAAGAAATATTCGAGCACAGCGCCACCTATAACATACGGTGATTCAAGAATCCATGTAAATATTTCGGCCACGATTTTCAGGGGCGAAGATGAAAAATAATGTAAGATACATAATGGTTTTTGCCGATTTTTCCATTAAAATCTCAATTGCTTTGTTGCTTCTAGATTCAATATTGAGTAATATTACAACCAACTTTAAGCAATACTCGAATTTCCTGCCTCGAATCGCTGAACTGTTGAATAACAAACTCAAATATTCAGTGTAGCCAAAGTTTCTTTATTTTCAACACTACTTTGGTAGTAGTGCTTCAAAATTACCCTCTTACTTCACTTGTAGCGTGTTAAAATCACACTCATTCATTCTTCGTTCACCTAGTCCTTCCACGGTCTAGAATTTTCGCGAGCAGCCGTCTCGAATAGTCGATTATTTTTATTCGTTTATGCATTTTTGCTGTGTACATGTGCGTGAAATATTCTCTTCACCGTTAGCTGTTGGTTATGTGTGTGTGAAATAACTTCTCTTAGTTGATGATTACATGATATGTGACTGCTACTCTTTCTTGCTGGTGTTGTCGTATTACCGATAAAGACACCCCCCGAAGGCTCTGGGGAGTGTTATCGATGTTGTTTGTCATTTGCCGGATGCAGATTCGGTACGTTCCGGGAACTAGCACTATTAAGGTACTAGCCCAACCATCTCTGGACTTTCCTTATGATGCTTAAGAAATTCGTGATCGACAAAAAAATTTTCCAAAAAATTGGGGAAAATATCGTTTTTAACCATTTTTTATATACTTTCCCAAACATGGAGTTTCCCGAAATTTTTGATGATTCGCCAATTTCAAGACAATCCAATAAAAATATTCAATATCTAGAGTAAAAGTTTTTTATAAAAAGCGAAATTATGCAAAAATAGTAAAAAGATCCACATTTTCCAAATTTTTTGGAATACTTTTGTGGTTTCCACGAATTTCCTTAACCTTTTCAAAGCACCACACATGAACAGTCTACGATAAAAATACATAATAGATATATGTGATACACTGAAAGAAATGGTGCTAGTAAAATCAACAAATCGGTTCTGTTGTTCTTGACTTAACGGAGATTCGGTGAAATTGATCGAATTACGGTTAATTCGACCGAATTCTTTGTCAAACGAACAAATTAGTTTATTCATTTCAAGAGAAGAGAAATTGTCGCTCTTAAGTTAACAAAATTCTGTACAATTGACAGATTCCTGACCAAACTAACTGATTTTTCTGTTAACACAACTGATCTCATTGGTCATTTCAACAGCGATCAACAGTCAATACATGAGAAAATTTCAAAGAGAATTTTACGCTCACTGCGCCCTCTACTTTGTATTTACGATGATGGTTCCACTTGTTTAAAAAAATACCAAAATAAGAAATCCACCAAATCGATAAAACAACCAAAACGGGAAAACAACAAAAAACTAGTTTCTCAGTTATCAATACAAAACCAAAAACCCTTTTTTGAATTTACTGTGCAAAAAATGATGAGATACTGGGACACCTATTTATCGGGTACAATTTGCAATTTCTTCTCCAAGCCAAATGCAAAATTGCGCCCTCTTGTTGCAAACGTTTTGTTTGAACGAACGGGATTTTTCCAAAGTTAGTAACATTTTGTTCAAGGTTTACGAATTTTCACTCACGCGAACGAATTTCATAAGATAATAAAAAACGTTCTTTTTTAATGTTGATGTTTCCGACAACATAAAAGTTTGAGTTGTTTTGGAATCGCTTTAACTTAAAGTGTTACGAAAATTAAACTTACCGAATTACATGCAAAGTTACTGCAATGGTGTATTACCTTCTAGCGATTTGATTTTTTACTTTTCTACAACTTACAAGTTCTCTATTTAAAATGTTATGTCAAACATTTATACAAGTTTTGTTCGAAACAATCAAGTGTGGCAACTACATGCGAGGGAAGAAATTGAGAATGAGCTTAGCTGTAACTGGAAGAATTGAGAATCAGTTTTGTGACTGCTATTTTCATCTCTATTTGCAAAGCGAAGTTCCAAACTATAAATTAAATAAATTATACAATTATTTTTCGAACCTTGAATCACTTAAATAAATTATATGTAATATATAAAATTTGGTGAAAGTACGTTTAATAAAACAAAATAATAAAGTGTATAATGTTTAATGTGTGCCAGCATGTTTGATGTAAGCCCAATTGAAGTTCGGTTAGTAAGTGCCACCGTGGTGGGATGGTAGCGTGCTCCGCCTGCCACACCGTATGCCCTGGGTACGTAACCCCAGGCAAAGCAACATCAAAATTTTAGAAATAAGGTTTTTCAATTAGATGAACATTTTTCTGCCCCGGCAGTATTAGGCAAGCGCTCCGAGTGTATTTCTGCCATTAAATGCTCTCAGTGAAAACTCATATGCCTTGCAGATGACGTTTGGAGTCGGCATAAAACATGTAGTCCCGTCCCGCCAATTTGTAGGGAAAATATAGAAGAGGCGACGCAAATTGGAAGAGAAGTTCGGCCTTAGATCTCTTCGGAGGTTATCGCGCCTTACATTTATTAGTTTATATGGTAACATAGGTACTTTCGTTCAAAGCTGTCGCAACAACTTTTTTTGTTCATTTGACTACTTAAACGGTCAATTACGAATCAACGCTTTGTGCGCAGTTGATTCAACATCTTGTTGTGATGGATAAAAATTAACAGAAATTTCGGTTGAATCGACCCGTATTTCGGCTGATTTTATCAGTCTTTTTCTTTCAGTGTAGGAGGACTTTGTCAAACGATTTCTCGAGAAAGTTATAGAAACTGAAAAAAGTTCATTAAATATTTTTTTTTCGTCTTGGTCTCAGAAATATGTAGACGAAGTTTGTACAAGAAATACGAGTATCAAATCGCATTGTGTATTTATTGTATTTCAACGTAATTATCAATAGGCATAATATTAAGTTTTTTCATTCCTAGTTTTATGTCCACCACTGTAGATATGTGCTACAAAAATCATTATTGGTGTGTCTCGCTAAAATTTTCGCGCTTCTTTAAACGGAAGTATAGATACTGCTTTGTTTAGCAATCAAATAAAAGAGTAAGGCCGTTAATACGAGTACAATTAAAATAAGCGCCTTTCCTTTCCAATTTTTATTACAATAGCAATTTTTATTACAAATGCAAGTTATTGTTAAAAAAATTTAGAAAATCACTCGTTTTCAAATATCCTCTGTGTGGAAACTATTTTTTTCTTTTGAAAATTAGATGTTGTACCTATGGACTCGGTTAGGAGATTTGGATCCGATATTTGCGTATTTCACGTTTTGCAGGTTTAATTCGGAAAGTTGCAATTGAAGTTCAGAAAATTTAAATCGGAACTCAAAATTTTTAATTGAAGCTCAAAAAATTACAATTAAAGTTCAGAAAACTAAAATCGAAGTTCAGATTTCTATTTGTAGATCAGAATTGTAATTTCCTAAAGTTCAAAAGAACATAAACTTATAAAGGTTTAGGGTTTTTGGAATCGAGTGTCAGTCACTATGAACTAGTGTTTTAAATGCACAAACAAAACAGAATGCCGGTTCGAACTCACGGCAACTCGAGGAAATGGAAAGAAGGAAATAAGGAAATGAAACAACAAGAATTTATAATGTATGATCTAGCAAGTAAGAAAGGCCAAGTTCAGGTGTAACGGAACATTACATACTCAGCTGAGAGCTTAGCTGCCACGGTTTCGTAGGGTTTCGTAGATGGTTTATAAGTGGTTTTTAATTACATATCACATGCGTTTGGGAAATATCGACCAAATTGTAAACCAAGGGTGAAGTCTTTTGGAACGATTTTCCTTCATATTTTTTCAAATAAGGGAAAATCACCATGTAGGAAAATGAACCTAGGGTAACGCTGGAATGTGCTTGTATGATATGAAAGGTATTAAAGAGTATTTTAAAAGGGAGCGGGCCTTAGTTCTGTAGGTGGACGCCTTTATCGCCATAAAGGTGGACCAGGGGTGATTCTAGAATGTGTTTGTACGATATGGGTATCAAATTAAAGGTATTAATGATGGTTTTAAAAGAGAGTGGCCCTTAGTTGTATATGTGAAGGTGTTTTTGAGATATCGACCAAAATCGACTTGAAGCCAATCTGAGGTCCTAAATTGAAGCCACACCAAAAAATTCGTCAACATATTGGAAAATGAATTTCTAGTGTCAAATTAACATACAGGTGGGCAGTTGCCGTTTTCACTTAGTTGTCATTTTAACTATCACATCGAAGCCAAATTGTATGACAAACGAGTTTGACGTCACATGGAAAGCCTTTCTCATTGATATTATAAAGCTTGAGAGAAAATTTTGCCCAGTGGATAGAAACTGAACTGAAATTGAACTAAACCACTTCTTTATATATCATAGCATCACACAATTTTTCATACCTTAACAGAAAATGAAATCGTTTATCAAGTTTGGTACAAATAACAAAATTATAGGTCCTTAAAGAAGAAGAGAAGGAACCACTAATATGTATGACCAAATGATCAGGATGACTACTCAAATCAATTTAACCATGCCTGCCTGTTTTCTCGTCTGTCTGGCTAGTGCCTCAATTCTTGAGATATGGATCTTGATAAAATTTGGTGAATCGGTATATTTTGGTATACGATTAACTATTTGTTGGAACAGACGGAGATAGAACCTTTACTCCATCTATCACTGTACTTGCTCATTTGCATGAGCATGCGCATAAATGTTTTGATTAAAGAGCATACTCATGGGCATGCGCCTTATATCATATGGCACATACTTAGGCTGTGTGTTCAATTTGTTTTCAGTATTGCACAGCTCACATGTTTAAGCATTGAATTCAGTGAGTATTTATTTCCCATACGTTTGTGAGCTGAGCATGGGTGTGCAAATACGAACTATGCTATATATACATATAATACTAGCAGGGTACTTGGCGTTACTCGGGTTGGGCAGATACTAATCTAAATAAGAAGGTGTATTTTAACGCATTCCTTCCCGTTACTCAAAGTCAAGCAATCAGTATATAAGATTTTATAGATCTTCTTCAAAATATATCTCTCAATTTTTGTCATTATTACCCTTTATAATTTCCTTATCTCTCCCTCTTATTTTTTATTAGATCCGTTATTCCTCTTATTTATCTTTCTTTGTTTTACTTTTCAAATTTTATTTTGTCACACACAATTCATACCCAAAATCTCATAACTTAATCAAAATATTTTAGCTGCACAGTTTTTGTCTATCATCTCATACAGACAGATATTTTTACAATGTGATGCTTAAATTTAATAAAAACTTTTAAATTAATCAATGCAATTGCTTTAAATCTTTGTGAATTCAATGCTATGACCAAACAAAAGTTCTGCACTTAAATACGTACATGGCGTATGAGGAACTTTTGCTGACATACACAATTTTTCGCACCACTCAGTGGAGCACGTGAAATTGACAAAAGAAAAAAAAGAAAAATTTAAAATACTTAGTTCTGAAATATGGAAAACCTTCGTTTTGATTGAAGGAACCTATAGCCGAATTTTGGTGGTGATTGAAGTATGCGAAATACGTTTCCATAGGGAGCACACACAAACACAGATGTATCCCATGCAACCGAGTTTTTCGATTTGCCATCTCTTTGTTAATTAAAAAGCTTTGGTCTTATATAAAACTAGCTTTACCAGGCGCACGTTGTAACTCCCGAGATCGAATGGATGTTGCGTTATTTTTTCTGTTTTGTTTGTTGATAATTTAATTTATTGTTCTGTAAATTGAATTGAATTTTGTACGCATATTTGGTGAAATTTTCTGTTAAAATATTTTATTCTTGTATCTTATTGTATCTTATTTTATTTTATTGTATTGCTTTTCCCGCTGATGATTGTTGCTTTGATTACATTCCGAAGAAGCATGACTGGCGAGCCAATTTTCAAAGTTGATATATGCGCAGGCATTCCTTTTGGTTCTAAGGAGTATAGATATTCATTTGGATAATTCACAATTTTATCTTCATCTGCAACTGTGTCGATCGATTTATATTTCGTCACTTCACCAGGAAATTGATTTTGAAAGCGATCATTGATTTTTTAACATGATCATTTTTGGGAGCTAAGATAGTTCTTTCGCATAGCCAAAAAACAAAAACATTTAAATTTAAAATTCTGAATTCTGAAATATGAAAACTTTCGTCTTGATCGAAGGAACCTCGAGCCAAAATTTGGTGATGATCGAAGTATAGCAAACACGTTTTCATAGGGAACACACACACAGAATTTGATTTTTATATAAGATGTAAATAGACTGAAGCTAAACAATTTTTTTAACAGCGGCAGATTACTAAACGTCCAACGTCGCTTCCCAAGGCAGTCGGTTCTATGTACCGGAGCGACTCGGGATTTTCCCGACCAAGGACTGTCATTTCAGTGTGACCCCATTTAATTTGTTTCGTCCCTCCCACAAATTGTCATCCTCCCAGCAGCTCCTTGCAGCAGGACTGCTACATATTCTCTTACTCCGGGAAGGTATCGAACCCAATCCGGGTCCGTCTCCTGACCCCGGTCATGAGAAATGGTTTTGCTGCATCTGCCAGAAAAGAATCTTTTTAGGACGGTCATACTCTGTTCAGTGTGTCTCGTGCAAGGGATGGTTGCATCGGACAGGTTGTTCTGGGCTTGATCCCAAAACCTGACGTCCACGTAACTTTTATAAATCTTTTGTGGCTCCTTGCTGCTCACGCCCAAGGGCGTCCCGTAGTCTACGCCTAAGCGTATCCCCACTACCTTCCAGAAGCTTCGCTGCTCAGCAAGCCACAACAAGTACCCGCTCCTGCTCGCGCCCCACGGCGCCAACAACTCAAACAGCTGATACCACTCATAACTACTACCTTCGTAGTAGAGCTGGTAGCAATGCTGAGCATTAGCCCCTGCCCCCGTCTTCTTCTCTCCCCCTCTTTTCTGGCAGCAATCGTGCAGGTCAGGGAAACAGACTCTTAGTCCCTGCCTCCGTTTGCACCGTCTGCCAGCACAGAATATATAGGTTTGCGACATCCGCTCAATGCAGCTCCTGCCTTGGGTGGTGCCACTTTCCTAGATGTTCTGGTCTCCGCGACGGCAACCCCTCGACGGGTTTCATCGCGCCATGTTGCCAGGTCGCAAACCCAAATCATCCGGGTACCCCAATGCTTGCCCAAGGGCGCCCAGTCCCAAGGCCACAACAGCAATTGCGTCCTGGCCTTCCACAACCTAGGCGTAGTCACCCCTCACTTACCCCTAGAGTGGCGGCGTCACCCCTCATGCACTTCAGAATTCTGCAGTTCAACTGTAATGGACTAACTGGGAAGATTACGGAGATAGTCGATTTCATGAAGCGGCACAACATCCGCATTGCTGCGATTCAAGAGACTAAACTCACAGCAAGATCTGCATTGCAGACCTGCTCTGGGTATAACGTCCACAGGAAAGACCGCGAGAGCGGAAATGGAGGCGGTCTCGCGTTTATCATACACCACTCTATGCAATATTATATATTTGATCCTGGCATCGACCGCAGTGACAATGTCTTAGAACGTCAAGGCCTATCTGTCCGGTCAGGCGATGCAAATCTAGAAATCATCAACATCTACATCCCTCCTGTCACCTGTTGCCCCAGTGGATACCGCCCTAATATCGAGGCCTTACTCACTGGCAACAATCGCATTATCTTAGGCGATTACAATGCCCATCACGACCTATGGCATTCAAACTTGCGGGCGGACAGTAGGGGTGAGATGTTGGCGGATCAAATAGACGAAACGACGTTCTGCACAATAAACGGAGACGCCCCCACACGCATGGTAGGAAGCTGTCATAGCTCGCCAGATATCTCAATCGTAAGCGCAGAACTCGTAAACTGCGTCAACTGGCAGCCGATGGTAACATTGGCATCCGACCACCTGCCCATACTTATTTCGTTCGAGCGTACCGCCGACTTCATCGTCACAGAAAAACGCACTTTCATAAACTTCACAAAAGGAAAGTGGGAAGAATATAAATCTGCAACAGACAGCAGCTTTGCTGCCCTCCCTATCCCGACTGATGCCCGCCAAGAGGAGCGTGCCTTCCGTAAGGTCATTGAATCCGCCTCGGCACATTTAATTCCCGCCGGGAGAATTCCCGAAATCCGGCCCCAGTTCCCGGCGGAGGCCGCGAGCTTAGCGAGGGAACGCGACCTTATAAGACAGCTTGATCCAGGCGACCCCCAAATAAGGGATATAAACCAACGCATCAGATTGCTTGTGGACGAACACAAGCGGGCGAAATGGGAAGAGCACCTAAGAGGTTGTAACCTCTCTACCGGTGTAGGTAAACTTTGGTCCACCGTAAAGTCCCTATCGAATCCGACTAAGCACAAAGACAAAGTTTCCATCGCCTTTGGCGATAAGGTGCTGTCGGATGCGAAAAAATGCGCGAGCGCTTTCTGCCGACATTATATAATGCATCCTACGGTCGACAAAGATAGACGGAGAGCCAATAGACACGCACATAAACACAAACTCAGCGCGTCTCCAATTACCATCACCGCTAGAGAGGTTGAGGACGCCATTGGTCGCGCTAAACCATCCAAAGCAGTGGGCCCAGACGGCATAGCCATGCCGATGCTTAAAAACCTAGGGAAAGAGGGTTTCAAATATTTGGCGCATGTCTTCAACCTGTCTCTTTCCACCTTTGTCATACCCGAGAAATGGAAAATGGCCAAGGTGGTCCCGCTACTAAAGCCTGGGAAACCAGCTAACGTAGGTGAGTCATATCGTCCGATATCTCTCCTATCGCCAGTGGCAAAGACGCTTGAAGCCATTTTGCTCCCTTATTTCCAAGCACATTTGCAGCTAGCCCCTCATCAGCATGGCTTCAGAAAACTCCATAGCACTACCTCCGCGCTAAATGTCATTAGCACCCAGATAAATTGCGGTTTGAATCAATATCCCCACCATAGAACAGTACTCGTAGCGTTAGACCTATCAAAAGCTTTTGATACGGTCAACCATGGCTCGTTACTGCAAGACCTGGAAGGGTCCACCCTTCCCCCATGTCTTAAAAGGTGGACCGCAAATTATCTGGGTGGTCGGCAGGCATCGGTGCAATTCAGAAACGAAACATCAAAACAAAGGAGAATTAAACAAGGGGTGCCACAGGGTGGTGTCCTATCCCCGCTTCTGTTTAATTTCTACATATCTAAGCTACCTTCACCACCGGAAGGAGTCACAATCGTTTCCTACGCCGATGACTGCACAATAATGGCCAGAGGCCCAGGCCCAAAGATCGATGAGCTATGCAATAAAATAAACGGCTATCTCCCTGATCTCTCCAGTTTTTTCGCCTCGCGAAACCTGGCATTGTCACCGACTAAATCTTCCGCGACCTTATTTACAACATGGACGCCCCAAATGTCGACCATATTGAACATCAACGCCGATGGCACTACGCTACCGACTGTCCTACACCCCAAAATCTTGGGTGTGACGTTTGATCAGGATCTACATTTTGGTGCGCACGCAACCGCAATTGTTCCAAGAATTCAGAGCCGTAATAAAATCCTCAAATCCCTTGCTGGCAGTACCTGGGGAAAAGATAAAGAAACGCTCTTGACCACATACAAAGCAATTAGCCAGCCGGTTACGTGCTACGCGTCACCCATATGGTCGCCAAGCCTAAAAACCACCCACTGGAAGAAACTACAGGCTGCCAAAATACTGCTCTCAGAATCGCCATGGGCTGTCTTCTTATGTCCCCAGAACACCATCTGCATAATGAGGCGAGAATACTCCCCATCAGGGAGAGAAATGAGATGCTGACCAAACAGTTTCTGTTGAATACCCAGAAACCTGGGCATCCCAACAGTCATCTGATTGACGAACCAGCACCGCCTAGGGGCCTAAGGAGTCATCTCCGTAAGCATTTTGAGGAAACACGGCACCTGAGAACCCAGCCGTATGAAGCGGAAAAACACAAGCAGGTCCTTGGTGAACTCCATAGACAGGCGTCGGACCTTTATGTCGGGAATTGCCCGGTGAATCCAGTACTTGAAGAAAAATATCCAGAACTCGCAGAAGAGGAACGCATACTCCCCAGGGAAACGCGTGTCACTCTTGCTCAACTTCGTTCTGGATACTGTAACAGGTTAAACTCTTACCTATCCAGAATCAACCCCGACATACAAAATGTATGCCCTGCTTGCAATGTGTCCCCACATGACACCAACCATCTCTTTAATTGTAATGTGGAACCAACGCCTCTAACACCCCTTTCCTTATGGTCCACCCCTGTTGAAACGGCAAGTTTCCTTGGACTCCCGTTAGAGGATATTGATGACAATTTGTGATCGGTCGCGGCTATTAGGTGGGGCGAGCATTGCTACAAAAACAACAACTAAACGTCCAAAAGGCTTAACAGCTAAACTCAACAATGCAGTCAAACTTAGGTGTTAAAATAACTTAAGTTTGTACGGCAGCCAAAGTTTTTCCCCATTCAACATTTTACTGGAAGTTTTAGGACTTAACGTCACATAGCTCTTTCCACGCCCCTTTTTCTCAATTCCGCATTTTCTTGGAGGTGTTAGGGATTGACCTCATATAACTCCTTACTGAATTTCAATGTTCTGGCATGTATACCTTCAAAGTTATGCAGTACCAATTTTCCCTTTTTCCCAATTCCGCCTTTTCTTGGTGGTGTTAGGGATTGACTTCATATAACTTCTTACTGAATTTAAATGTTCTGGCATATATACCTTCAAAGTTATGCATTACTAAAGATTCCATTTGGATGGAAGGTGCCACGCCCCTTTTATATATCGAAATTATTTTTAACCTAAAACCTTTCCGTTGATCGAAGGAACCCATAACCAAAATTTGGTGATGATTGATGTGTGGGAAATACGTTTCCATAGTGAACACACACACACAGAATTTGGTTTTTATATATATATGGCTAAACCGATTTGGGATTTCAAAATAAACTAACCACCATCTCTCCTTCATGTATCCTTCCTAAAAATTTCATGGCAATCTGTTGAGCCGTTCTCGAGTTATAGAGTGACAATCAAAATGTACACTTCTTTTTATACTCAGTTGAGCAGAGCTCACAGAGTATATTAAGTTTGATTGGATAACGGTTGGTTGTACATATATAAAGGAATCGAGATAGATATAGACTTCCATATATCAAAATAATCAGGATCGAAAAAAAATTTGATTGAGCCATGTCCGTCCGTCCGTCCGACCGTCCGTCCGTCCGTCCGTTAACACGATAACTTGAGTAAATTTTGAGGTATCTTGATGAAATTTGGTATGTAGGTTCCTGAGCACTCATCTCAGATCGCTATTTAAAATGAACGATATCGGACTATAACCACGCCCACTTTTTCGATATCGAAAATTTCGAAAAACCGAAAAAGTGCGATAATTCATTACAAAAGACCGATAAAGCGACGAAGCTTGGTAGGTTAGTTGAACTTATGACGCAAAATATAAAATTAGTAAAATTTTGGACAATGGGCGTGGCACCGCCCACTTTTTAAAGAAGGTAATTTAAAACTTTTGTAAGCTGTAATTTGGCAGTCGTTGAAGATATCATGATGAAATTTGGCAGGAGCGTTACTCTTATTACTGCATGTACGATTAATAAAAATTAGCAAAATCGGACCACGCCCACTTAAAAAAAAAAAAAATTTTTAAAGTAAAATTTTAACAAAAAATTTAATATCTTTACAGTATATAAGTAAATTATGTCAAGATTCAACTCCAGTAATGATATGGTGCAACAAAATACAAAAATAAAAGAAAATTTAAAAATGGGCGTGGCTCCGCCCTTTTTAATTTAATTTGTCTAGGATACTTTTAATGCCATAAATCGAACAAAAATTAACCAATCCTTTTGAAATTTGGTAGGGGCATAGATTTTATGGCGCTAACTGTTTTCTGTGAAAATGGGCGAAATCGGTTGATGCCACGCCCAGTTTTTATACACAGTCGTCCGTCTGTCCTTCCGCATGGCCGTTAACACGATAACTTGAGCAAAAATCGATATATCTTTACTAAACTCAGTTCACGTACTTATCTGAACCCACTTTACCTTGGTATGAAAAATGAACGAAATCCGACTATGACCACGCCCACTTTTTCGATATCGAAAATTGCGAAAAATGAAAAAAATGCCATAATTCTATACCAAATACGAAAAAAGGGATGAAACATGGTAAGGTAATTGGATTGTTTTATTGACGCGAAATATAACTTTAGAAAAAACTTTATAAAATGGTTGTGACACCGACCATATTAAGTAGAAGAAAATGAAAAAGTTCTGCAGGGCGAAACAAAAAACCCTTAAAATCTTGCCAGGTATTACATATATAAATAAATTAGCGGTATCCAACCGATAATGTTCTGGGTCACCCTAGTCCACATTTTGGTCGATATCTGGAAAAAGCCTTCACATATACAACTACCACCACTCCCTTTTAAAACTCTCATTAATACCTTTAATTTGATACCCAAATCGTACAAACTCATTCTAGAGTCACCCCTGGTCCACCTTTATGGCGATATCTCGAAAAGGCGTCCACCTATAGAACTAAGCCCCACACCCTTTTAAAATACTCATTAACACCTTTCTTTTGATACCCATATTGTACAAACAAATTCTAGGGTCACCCCTGCTCCACCTTTATGGCGATATCTCGAAACGGCGTCCACCTATGGAACTAAGGAATACTCCCTTTTAAAATACTCATTATCACCTTTCTTTTGATGGCCATATCGTACAAACACATTCTATAGTCACCCCTGGTCCACCTTTGTGGCGATATTCCGAAAAGGTGTCCACCTATAGAACTAAGCCCCACACCCTTTTAAAATACTCATTAACACCTTTCTTTTGATACCCATATTATACAAATAAATTCTAGGGTCACCCCTGGTCCACCTTTATGGCGATATCTCGAAACGGCGTCCACCTATGGAACTAAGGATTACTCCCTTTTAAAATACTCATTAACACCTTTCTTTTGATACCCATATCGTACAAACAAATTCTAGGGTCACCCCTGGTCCACCTTTATGGCGATATCTCGAAACGGCGTCCACCTATGGAACTAAGGATTACTCCCTTTTAAAATACTCATTAATACCTTTAATTTGATATCCATATCGTACAAACGCATTCTAGAGTCACCCCTGGTCCACATTTATGGCGATATTTCGAAAAGGCGACCACCTATAGAACTAAGGCCCACTCCCTTTTAAAATACTCATTAACACCATTCGTTTGATGCCCATATTGTACAAACAAATTCTAGGGTCACCCCTGGTCCACCTTTATGGCGATATCTCGAAACGGCGTCCACCTATGGAACTAAGGATTACTCCCTTTTAAAATACACATTAACACCTTTCATTTGATACCCATATCGTACAAACGCATTCTAGAGTCACCCCTGGTCCACCTTTATGACGATATCTCGAAACGGCGTCCACCTATAGAACTAAGGCCCACTCCCTTTTAAAATACTCATTAACACCTTTCGTTTGATGCCCATATTGTGCAAACGCATTCTAGAGTCACCCCTGGTCCATCTTTATGGCGATATCTCGAAAAGGCGTCCATCTATAGAACTTAGGTCCACGCCCTTTTAAAATACTCATTAATACCTTTCATTTGATACCCATATCGTACAAACGCATTCTAGGGTCAACCCTGATCCACCTTTATGGCGTCCACCTATAGAACTATGGCCCACTCCCTCATAAAATACTCTTTAATGCCTTTCATTTGATACACATGTCATACAAACACATTCCAGGGTTTCCCTCGGTTCATTTTCCTACATGGTTATTTTCCCTTATGTTGTCACCATAGCTCTCAACTGAGTATGTAATGTTCGGTTACACCCGAACTTAACCTTCCTTACTTGTTATATATAAAATATATATATGCGTGTTTCAGGCGACCGATTGTTCAGATAAAAGGGTGTTATTATTTTTTTCTAATTTTAATCTTGAAATTTGAACAGAACATCCTAGAGCCCGCTTCAACCCATGAACAAGTTAAGTTCCTTTTTTATCGCAATGTATTTATCCATAGCAAATTTAATTTTTACGAATATTTTATGTGGTTACCTCTTCAATTGGATTATTATTGCGACGCATATATCAATATTTATTGATTGTACTAAAATTATCAATTTTTATTTATTTTATTATCCATATTTGTGGATGATTTAGCAATAGATTGCGCTCAGTGTGCTATTTTTATAATATTTACGAGCTGTTGTGGCAGAGGTTCTTAAATAAAATTACATTTCCAAGTCCAAAAGATAAAGGAAACCGATTTTTTACAACACTCTAATGTCCCTATATATGCAAGAGCCTATTTATACACCCACATACATACATACATCTGTATATATTTAGATAGAATGTTCATCAGGTCACGTATTCATTGATATTGACCATATAAAGCATACTTATATTTGCCTATAACTCAATTTGTGGCCTAACATATGCACACATGCCAATTTTGCTGACAGATGTTAAATGAACAACATTTTTCTTTTATATTTCTTTATTTTCACTTACTGTGAATAATGTGCCGTAAATCGGTGGAGAATTGTTTTGTAATTTATTAAAGTGTTGAACGTTTGCTTAAGTGATTAGATTTGCACAATATTTTATTAAGTTTGTGAGTATGGCATACTTGAGAGTCACATATTTATGTGCGTGTATATGACAAAGTATATGGCTGTTGCATTTGAGCTCACCCCACTTTTCTAACAATCATACAACAATTTGACATAGCTACAACAACAGCAACATATTAATATCGGTTACATGATGGTAATGCATAAATGGAAAGTTTAATGTATCTTTTTTTCTTCAAATTCGCTTTTCTGTCACATTTTGCTATTAACGGTTATTTCAATGTGCCCATAAAAATCAAGTCAATCAAGCTATTGAGCCATTAAAGTAAACTAATTGTTGGATGTTAAGGTGTTGTTAATTTGAATTTTTATAGCGGTTGTATAGCTACAAACTCATGCATACTTGTTGGCGAAGTCTGATTAATTTTAAGCTTAATTTGTGATATTTTAGCAATAAAGCTTTAAGGTATAATTATAGGGGTCTAAGAAAATTATTAACACTTTTGTTTGAGCTAAGCGCCAGATTACATACACTACCTGTAAAAATAAAAGCATAGGTTACTAAATTAATTTCAATTTAAATTAAATGTACTGCAACATACTATGTTTCCAGGCCTCGCAGAGAAGAAGTAACCTAGGCCAACAAGCTGCAGCTGAAATATTACACGTAGCCGCTTTTTACAGCAACAGGGTTTGTAGAGGTAGGAAACAGTATTAATGTCATTGAACACGAAGATTTAGGTCCGGTTTTTCAGTGCAAGTTCAACTCAGTTTGTCAGTTAAACTACGCTTAAACGTATTCTGCAATTTTTCAGTCTACTTTAACTGGAGTTTAAGCTGAGCTTAAGCGCCCGATCTGGTAGGGTTAAACTCTAGTTAACCTATCAGTTATTTACGTTTGTTCGAAATGGCGTGGAATATACCCAACAAACATTCGGGCTTGAGTACCATTAGAGCTCATGTTTATAACTAGCATACCACCAAAATCTCAAGAGTTGTTAGGAAACAGTGGCTCAACTTGAGGATCATATGATCGACTTCACCAACGCGACTTAAGCTAAAAGTTAGTTGCAACTTAAGTTAGCCCAGATTTGAGGTAAATTTTTTTTTCAGTGTCACCAACTTAGCTACTAAACCCATTTGACATACAAAAACTCTATCAGCTGGTTTATACATAGTAGTATTTTTGGCTACGTTTCAATTACACGCCACCGAGTGAATTCACACAATACCGGGGTTGCTATATTTGCATAATGAAATAAGTAGCAATACTGTCATTAAATTCGACTAAAAATTTGTACCACAATACTGTTGAAAGTCGAGAATAAGCCAGCTGAAAGGTTGGCTAATTTGTGACTCAGCTAAGCATTGGTGGTGAAAATAACATGACTTAATTAAGTTAAGTCGAGTTGGTGAAATCGGCCCATAGTGTACTAAGCAAAAGAGGAATTTTTTTATAAAGCGAAAAATGTTTTGACTTAATATATATGATTTATTTTTGCTAATTTACGCTTCATTACTGCTATCAATCAGGTGTTTATTTCTCACAATAAAAAGATGTTCCCCTTTGAGTTACCACCTTTGAGATTTTTTTATACTCAGCTGAGCAGAGCTCACAGAGTATATTAATTTTGTTTGTATAACGGTACCCCGAAACGGCATAAACTAATGGATATAGATATAGACTTTTATATACCAAAGTGATCTGAGCGAAAAAAGAAATTCATTTAGCCATGTCCGTCCGTCCATCTGACCGTCTGTCCGTCCGTAAACACGATAACTCGAGTACATGTATCTTAATGAAATTTGGTATGTAAGTTCCTGGGCACTCATCTCAGATCGCCATTTAAAATGAATGAAATCGGACTATAACCACGCCCACTTTTTCGATATCGAAAATTTCGAAAAAACGGAAAAGTGCGATAATTCATTACCAAAGACGGATAAAGCGATGACAATTGGTAGGTGGGTTGACCTTATGACGGACAAAAAGAAACTCTGCTAGACAGCTGTTAGTCATTTGAGGCATCAATTGACAGATATGGCTGATGGAAATTTACATCAGGGCGTAAAGCAAAGTTTCTATCAGGTTGTTATAGGCGACATGACAAACCTGATGTAATCATTCTGTATAGGTGTATGTGTACACTTACATACCATGGTTTTCCATACGAATAAAAGGAAAAATTTATGCGAGTGCATTAGTGATGTTAAAAATTTTGTTGTGTTGGAGTTTCCGTCTGCCTAGCAGGGAAATTAGTAAAATTTTGGACAATGGGCGTGGTACCGTCCGCTTTTAAAAGAAGATAATTTAAAAGTTTTGCAAGCTGTAATTTAGCAGTCGTTGGAGATATCATGATGAAATTTGGCAGGAACGCCCACTGTAAAATTTAACAAAAAAATTGAATATCTTTACAGTATATAAGTAAATTATGTCAACATTCAACTCCAGTAATGAAATGTCTACAATACTTTTAATGCCATAAGTCGAACAAAAATTTCCACATCCTTGTGAAATTTGGTATGGCTCGCTTCTATGACGATAACTGTTTTCTGTGAAAATGGGCGATGTGAAATCGGTTGAAGCCACGCCCAGTTTTTATACACAGTCCACCGTCTGACCTTCCGCTCGGCCGTTAACACGATAACCTGACCAAAAATCGATATATCTTTACTAAACTTAGTTCACGAACTTATCTGAACTCACTTTATCTTGGTATTAAAAATGGGCGAAATCCTACTATGACCACGCCCACCTTTTCGATATCCAAACATTTAAAAAATAAAAATATGTCATAATTCTATAGCAAATACGAAAAAGGATGGAACATGGTGATTTGGTTTGGTTTTTTAACGCAAAATATAATTTTAGAAAAAACTTTGTAAAATGGGGTGACGCCTACCATATTAAATACAAGAAAATGAAAAAGTTCTGCAGGGTGAAATCAAAAGCCCTAGGAATGATGGCAGGCATACTGTTCGTGGTATTGCTTATATAAATAAATCAGTGGCACCCGACTGATGATCTTCTGGGTCACCCTGGCCCGTATTTGTGGTCGGTATCTCGAAAACGCCTTCGCATATATAACTAGGGGCCACTCCCTTTTAAAACCCTCATTAATACCTTTATTTTGATACCCTTGTCGTACAAACACATTCTAGAGTAACCCCGGTTCAGCTTTATGGCGATATCTCGAAAAGGCGTCCCCCTATAGAACTAAGGCTCACACCCTTTTAAAATACTCTTTAATACCTTCCATTTGATACCAATGTCATACAACCACATTCCAGGGTTACCCTAAGTTCATTTTCCTACATGATGTTTTCCCTTATTTGACAAAGGACGAAGGAAAGTCGTTCCAAAAAATGTTACCCTTGGTCTACAATTTGAGATTTCCCAAACATATGTGATATGGAATTAAAGCCCACTTATAAACGATCTACGAAACCCTACGAAACCAACTTAGCCTTCCTTACTTGTTTCAGCTTCACCTCAACTCGATATCCAATGTAAGATATCAACTGGAGAAACGTGTTGAATATTCATTTGAGAACTGTACATTTCTCAAAATTTTCCAAAGGTTGGACAATAATTTGAAAATGCTAATGACGTTGGAAATCAACTCGAGAACTAAAATTTTACACAATTTATCCAAAGTTGGATAGTGATTGGAGAATGAAGTTGGTTATCAACTTGAGAACTATCTGGTTTAAGATCAACTAGATAATGATGTTGGATATCATCTCTGCAACTAGAAATATATATTGCACTGGAGGGATATCTTTTAAATGTTTGTTGGGTAAGCAAAATCCAGCTGTTGTCATATCTGCAAATTATCTAGATAATAAAAAACTAATGATGCCGCACAATAAGCCTATCCCAAAGGCGGCCTTAAACTGTGACTGTGAAAAACTGCTCAGTAGTTTAACTGGAGTTAAAATTTGACTAGAGTTTAGTCAAACTTAGTTTAAGCTTAGCTAAACAAACTACTGAAGAACCGGGCCTTAGATAAACAAAAATAGCAGTTCGCTCAGTCGCACGGTGGGGTATTTGATCAATCTAGCTGGCCAAAATTAAAACAGCAGTCATTTCTGTTCAAAAGATGGTTGTCTCACTTCATTATTATGAAAGGAAATATTTGACAGTAAATTCACGGTGTTCCGCGGTCCACCGGTTTCGAATGGACGCGGAGTAATTTTTTGGCATTACATGAGATATGCCAATATGGGTATCAAACGAAACGTATTTTACTCTGTATCAGTAGAAACTTTTAAGTAGGGTTGCCACTTAGCGTTGCCACTACTCACCTTCTTTTTTAAATTTCTTATCCACTAACATCTCGGAAACGGCTTAACCGATTTGACTCAAATTTGGTACATCGATATAATATTACATTTTATGACTTTTCACCTAGGTGTTGCCAGTGAGGATGTTTACACAAGGTTGCCACCTTTTGCCAATGCGAGTATCAGTCTGACATGTTATGCCATGAAAAAAATATATATCTTTTTGTTTGCAAGGTTTTTAAAACATTTAATATTGAAAAGTAGTAGTATTACAAGTACTTCAGTTAAAACATGCGGTATAAAAAATCTAACATATGAATTAAAAACACATTTATCTGTCCTAAAAGAAAATGTAACTAGATTTGATTCAGGCTAAACAAGTGAACAAGTATTTATGTTAGAAAAGTATATTGTCTTTTAATCTAAAAATGCATTGAACTGCATAACATTTTTATACAGCTTTAGAAGTGCTCGATTAGCTCCGTTGACGTTGTAGATGGATTATGGGGCATGTAAACTATTCAGTGAACATCTAGGAATGCTAAGGAGTATATTGAAAAAAAAAAAAAATGGAATATTTTGAAAACTAGACTTTTGGCCAGCTAAACTGATGAGATTACCCATCGTGAGTCGTCCAGTTGTGATAGGAGTTTATGACATGAAAGATTTGGCGATTGCACTGGTCAACAACATTTTTGTGCATGGGTCGTGCGTATATTTTTTTATTGCTTTTGCACCCAGAAATAAGAATATGTACATACAAAAGTTTTTGATTTGGTTTTGTTCGAAAAAAATGAGAAAAACGAAAAACATGCAAATTCATCAAAATTTGACATAGATTTGATTTATTCTAGTATAGTAAAAATCAATTTAAGATTTATTCTTATAAATTTAGTTTTATAATACCTTCCATATTCACAATTGTTTTTATTTGAGGGTCAACAAAGACTCCAGCTTTAATTTTCGCCTCTGACAGCTTTGGAAAAAAGTCTGTAAATATTTGAAAGCTTTAGACTCAATATTAAGGGCCTTCAAAAATTGTTTGATAAGGCCCAATTTAATATGCAATTGCGGCATCAATATATTTTTAGGATCGACAATTGCTTCATGTTTAATATTAAATCTTCCCACTCCATACTCAATACGTTCAGGCCAATGTTTTTGGCGATAGTGGGCTGCATCATTTCTGCTATCCCATAGGCAAAGATAACAGGAGTGTTTGGTATATACACCTTGCAATCCAGTAAAAAAAGAAACCATCTTGAAGTCTCCAATAACCTCCCACTTGTATTCCGTATATTTGATGGAAATTTGTTCCCATTGTGCAGTAGAACTGCTTGTAGAATTTTTGTTGAGCTGTAGATAAAGAGGCGCCATTCATTTGTATTACAATGCATACCAATTGCTTCAAATAAACCTTTCACGTCATAGCAAAAACAGATTCCATCTTCCTTACTGTAGAAACAAGAAAATTCTTCATGACGCTTTCTTTGCTGAGATATTCGAACATCAGAAGTAAGTAAATTTCGTTTTAAGCCGCGATGCTAATAACTCTGCTTTGTATTTTGATAGATTTAAGTCTCTTATTAAGTCATCGATATCTTCAGAGTTGATGTGATGTTGTATTCCTGGTTCAAATTGAGGAAAAAATTCGGAATGTACGGATGCAGATGAACTTGGTGTTTGAAAGCTGCCTTGAGGGAATAGTTGCTTTTCCAACACAGGTGGATCAGGTACAGGATTTTGTTCCGAATGTGGTACTGGAGCGGATGTCGATGGTAGTTCCGGCTATATTGTTTTCCTTAAACGTTTCCCTTTCAGTGGTTTCACTACACAAAAATAGCAATAAGTGTTATGATTACAAATTTTTTAAGGTTTTTTTTTTGAAATTTTTCAGTTTTTCGAGTTTTTTCGAATTTCGCCAGTTTTTTTTTTCTCATAAAAAACTTCAATCAATTCTGCAATCATCCCCACTAATACCGGAATGGGCCGATTATTATTTTTTTTTTTATTTAATTGAAAAAAAAAACTTTAAAAATTTTTTTGTATTTTTTCTGAAAAGTACATTTAAAAACAAATTTAAAAAAAAAGATCCCAAACGGTTAATTTTTGAAAAAGTTATAGCATTTAAAAAAAAAACACCGTTTTTTTTAAATTCATAACTTATTTCGAGTAGTACACCACTTTTTTCAATTTGTTTTTAAATGTACTTTTCGGAAAAAATACAAAAACATTTTTAAGTTTTTTTTTTCAATTAAATAAAAAAAAAAAATAATCGGTCCACTCCGGGATTAGTGGGGATGATTGCAGAATTGATTGAAGTTTTTCATGAGAAAAAAAAAATGGGGAAATTCGAAAAATCTCGAAAAACTGAAAAATTACAAAAAAAAAAGACTTTAAATTTTTTTTTTTATTTTTTCCGAAAAGTACACAAACAAATTTAAAAAAAAAAAGATCCCAAACGGTCAATTTTTGAAAAAGATAAAGCATTTTGAAAACAAAAACGGTGTTTTTTTTTAAATTCATAACTTTTTTTGAGTTGGATGAAAAAATTTGAAAAAATTCTGAAAAACGTCTTTCGTAAGCTAGAAAAAGAAGAAAAACTTTCAGCCAATTCTAAAGGGGTCGGGTTCAAAATTGGTCGTAATGGGATGGAATACCCCATATGTTTATGTTTGATTGTGGCCTGCATTTACAATTGCTCTTATTCGTGAGACGGCAATTTGCACTTCCTTTTCAGATTGCAAATTTAGTTTTCGACATTCTTTGTCGGAAAGTGTGCAATTATTGGTGTTTATTTAATTAAAGTAAGCGGCAAATCAATATTTTGGTCAAGATTATGCGTTAATTTGCCATTACTTAATGCTTAAGCCCATGAGTATAGCAACACTTTTTTTTTAACACGTCAGCTATTTGCAGCACAACAAGTGCAGTGAATACGCACTTTTTTGGTTAAATATTAAAGTGTTAGCATTAAACTGACGGCTCAATTGGGCGTAGACGTAATGTGCGTAAAATTCAATTGAATAGACATTTAAAAGTAAATGCACAATCACGTCATTGCATTTTAATGAGTAACCGACAAAATTAAATCAAATTAAATCCAATATATTATTAACTGGTAAACACTGAAATAACATGGTGTAGGTATACATGTGTTTATATATCGTTAGCTTAATGTGAAAATGTGCTAAGTCACTTTTTACGAATTTTACAGTAGACGAAAAAAATTAATAATTTTTGAAATAAACTTTTTTTTCAAAACTGTGAATGAGGATACTTTAGTTGCAATACTTTTGAGTGTAGAAGCTTTGAAAAAGATAAATAAAAATCATGTATGCTAACCCAGCAGCTATTTTATGACTTAGCACAATTTCCGCACTCAAAACAAATTTTCCCTCCTGACTTAGCACTTTTTACTCAATATGTTTCCCCATCACTCCTCCCCTTTAATGTTTGAAATATAATACTAGAACTATATATTTTACAAAAAATAATATTTATTTGTCAAACTATTTCTAACGGTTCTGATCTGGACTCTTTTGACGGATGGTGCGCAGACAATAATTTATTTTTATATAAGAGAAAATCTTCACACCGATGTTATATACAGTGATTTCAGTAAAGCATTTGATAAAGTTTCCCACTCTTTGCTTATCCACAAGCTTGATCGACTTGGCTTTCAACCTGGTCTAACCCAGTGGATCTCTTCATATCCCTGCGATAGACCGTAAAAAGGAATTTTTAAAAATACCCTTTCAAATGTTATTAATGTTCCCTCTGGCGTTCCACAGGGCAGTCATCTCGGTCCAATTCTTTTCTTGCTATTTATTAATAATACCTGTACCACAATAAAATATTCCAAGATTTTAATGTATGCTGATGATGTAAAAATTTTTAAGTCCTATGCGTCTATTGATGAACGTCCCTTGCTTCAAGCGGATTTAAACTGCTTAGTTGATTGGTGCAACGCGAACTCAATGCCGCTGAACATCAATAAATGTAAATTCATGTGCCTCTCTCGAAGATGTTTGCCAGCAGCCTCTTACGTAATTAATAATTTTTGTCTTGCATCAGTAAATTGTCTTGTTGATTTGGGAGTTACGATAGATGCTAAACTTAGTTTCAACCTTCATATTATGGCTACTGTCAATAACGCTAGAAGTGTTCAATCATTCGTGAAACGATGGTCTAAAGAATTTAGTGACCCTTATGTAACTAAAGCCCTTTTTACCACATTAGTTAGACCGATACTAGAATACGGATTAATAGTCTGTAATCCGCGATATCAAGTTCATGCAGATAGACCACAGTCAATACAGAAGCAATTTTTACTTTTCTCTTTAAGGAATTTTCATTGGGACTCTGGGTATAATCTTCCACCTTATACTAGTTGGTTAAAGCTTATCAATCTTCTAACTCTCGCAAGTCGTTGAGAAATGCTAGGCGTATTATCCATGGCTACACTACTGAATGGACTGATTTCTAGCCCCTTTCTTTTGAACGAAGTAAACTTCAATGTCCCATCGCGAGTGTCAAGACATTACAAACCTCATCTTTGGAGGCAGTGCAGAACTAATTTCGAATTAAATGAACATTTTCGGTGTTTGTGTAATGATTTTAACTCTCATTTGAACTCGTCTGATATAAGAGATTCACTTTTGACTATAAAGAAAACTGTCATATCCTGTCTTAACTCGTAACAAAATAATAAAAAAATAAATAAAAATAAATCTTTATATAAAATGTACACTTATTTAGCTTTGTAGTATATGTATTATTTCCAACTATTGTATATAATACTCAGCTGATGATATTTATTCTGTAGCTGAGCAGTTTTAGATCTCAACTCTTAACAAACCTCGGCCTATCAACAACTCGGCAAAAAGAAACTCCGTGCGTCATGCGGATGCGGCCCTCGTGTCGGTGGGGCGGGCTTTGGAGGGTATTTATTAATTGGGTTTATTATTTTGATTATGATCGAAACGAATGCTGTGTTTTGTCTTATTCCATAAAGACAACTGCCACATACTTTATCTACCAACTAAATGCTAAATCTCTTAATCATTATCAAGAGAGTAAAGACTTGGGTGTAATTTTTGACTCCAAACTCTCTTTTTCTAGCCACATTGACTCCATTGTTTCAAAATTTGTTGCAATGTTTGGATTCAGTAGACGTAATATCAGTGACTTTAAGGACCCTATGACGTTGAAGACGTCTAATATATATACTTGGTCAGAAGTGGTCTTGAATATTGCTCAATAATATGGAATCCTTTCTATGAATCTAACTCCTATAAAATTGAGAAAGTTCAAAAATTTTTTACAAAAATTACTTTACGTATGCTTCACTGGCCAGACGGCCTCCCATCATATACCAGCAGGCACAAATTGCTCGGTCTTCAGGCTTTGCATGACAGAGGAACTTTTATCTCACTCATGCTTGCCTATAATGTAATAAACTTTAGCACGAATTGCTCCGATTTATCTAATTTGTTCATTCCATATATTCCACTGCGTGATCTTCGGCATAATAGATTATTTACCGAAATAACTCATAGAACGGATTAGGCTATGAATGGGCCTATAACTAGGACTATACATCTAGCAAATTGATTCAGTAGTGTTATTTATTTAAATAAAAGCTTATATAAGTTTAAGCTTGAATTGTTTTCTATTTTTAACTAGTCTGTAAGAAAGCATGGAGTTATCGACATGTAAGAATTTAAGAAGATTATGGTCAGCGCACAGCATTTATCAAACACCAAAGGCATGTCTCAATTGAGTGAATCCAATTTCAAGGGGTTGCCAGCGCAATATATAGTTTCTCCTACCCAATTGTCGACCTCACAAAACGGTGGCGAATCCTGTTTCATTGAAAGCCGAGGCTTTGGTGACCCTAAGTTCCTCATGGAACTAGGGAGTGGGGAGGGCGGGATGGCCTAGAAGGTTTAATGTGGTCATATAAATCGTTCCCGAGATGGTCGGGCTAGTACCGTAATAGTGCTTTGTTACCGGTACGTACCGGATTTATGTATATCCGGCAAAGGACCATTAACATCGGTAGCACTCCCCAAAGCCTTCGGGTAGTGTCTTTATCGTTAATACAACAACAACAAAGCATGCGCGCACAAGGAAATGGCTAGTAATTCAGATTGATATTATTGACAGGTTGACTTAGAAAATTCTTTTTAACAACTGACGACTTAGCACATTTACACATCATTGCCCACAGCACGTAAAAATGAAAAATAAAAATATTTTTTTTTTGTGATCGATGTATTTTGAATTCAGTTTTAAAACCGCATTAAAATAAAATTTTTCAAAAAAAGTGACTTTTCTCATTTTCATATTAAGCTAACGATACATTTGTGTATATATGGGTTGAGTAAAAAGTAAATGCGAACGTTTATTATAGATTCCACATTACCAGCAACTCAAAAGTGATATAGAAACGGGCATTTAATATTATTGGGAGAGGTCTAAAATTACGAAAAAGCAGTATCGAAATGATCCGGAAATAGACCACAATGGATCAGAAATTGACCGAGATGATCCGCAAACAGTTAAGAAAATATTTCGCATTTTTGCAGAAAATAATCCCGAAATAAGAAAGGTATCAAAACTGAAATGATAAGTAGGTGGCGCCTCAACAATTCAAATAAAAAAATCCGTACTATGCCGAAATGATCTATCATCAAGATATATAACGAAGAAATCATGAATGAATTGAAATTATACCGAAATAGCCCGAAATTTTTGCAGAGAATAGTCCCCGAGTGATTCGCAGATAGCCCGAAATCATACGAGGATAAAGCTTAAATGATAACGAAATAGTCCAAAAAAAAAAAAAAAAACAATTCCGAAATTATAAGAATATAATTCCGAAAAATGCAGTGGCAGTCCGTTAATGATCTGAAATGATTCCATAAATACTGCCGAAACAAGCCCAGAAATTACTCTTAAATAAATATAATATAATCCGGTAATAGTTTCGAGGTAGCTAGTCTCGCAATAATTCGGTGGTAATACAGGAATCAAAAAACAAGTAAGAACGGGACTGTCTTCGGCTGCGCCGAAGACTTCATACCTTTCATGAATGGGGCTGAACAATAATCTTATCCCGCTCGTAATCTCCGAATAATCGGATGTATAAGATAAGAAATATATAGTGAACAGATCTACATACCCTAACGATTTTTAAGATAAATATAAAATAAAAAATAGGTAGGTACTTTGTGTGAGGATCCAAAGTTTCAGGTTTTTTGTGGTCTGCGTGTAAAAACTATGACTACGAATCACGTATTTCAACAATATATGACGTAAGCGTAACTATTTGATGAAATTTGATGAATTTTGAAGCTTCTAGCCGTAAAAAGGGGGCAAAAATTAGAGTTTGTATGGGGTATATAATATATATACCACCGACCTCTATGATTTTTTCAGACAACAATATATGCTATATACCTAAGCATTCGTTGAAATTTGAAGCCTCTAGCTCTTAAAATAGGGCAGTAATTACGAAAAGTTCCTTATCTGAACAATCGGTTGTGGGGGATATATACTATATATACGACCGATCTCATCAATTTTTTTCAGGCAACAATACGTGCAATATACGAAAGTATATGGTGAAGTTTGAAGCTTCAATCTGTTAAATTGGGTAAGATATTACAAAAATCCCCTTTTTCTGAAAAATCGGTTGTATGGAGGATATATGCTATAGTGGTCCGATCCGGTCGGTTCCGAAAAATGTCTAATCGGACACCCAAATACACCCGATCACCAAATTTTATCAAGATATCTCAAAAATTGAGGGACTAGTTTGCATAAAAACAGACAGACGGACAGACGGACATGGCTAAATCAACTCAGCTCTTCAACCTGATTATTTCGGTATACTTAATGGTGGGTCTATCTATTTTCCTTTAAGGACTTATAATTTTCGGTTTCGTGACGAAATTAATATACCATTTCATTTTCATGAAAGGTATAATTAAAAAAAAGAGAAAATATATAATGATACAGATCGCTATTAACTTTTGAGCAGCGAAATAGGTCCGATTTCAATTCCGAAACTATTATAAGGAGATTGTCTCAGAACAATCCAAATATAGTCTTGAAGTGATTCCCAAGGTGTCAGTCGTGCTGAATTAATCACGAAATAGTCTCCAAAAAAATTTAAACAATTCGGCCATAGTCGTTAAATAATACCTATATGGTTGGAAATGAGTTTCCCACTTTCTCGCAATGCTCTATAAACTAATTTGAAATTACCCCGAAAAAGAGCGAAAATCACAAATCCCAATTAACAAATTACTTCACATATTTCGAGCTAACGTTTCTTTTTAAAACAAGACGGGGCACATATCTCTTCATCTACTTTTTTTATATTCTCCACACTACTCTGCTTTTAGTTGTTCCCCTTTATCTTGGCCTTTCCAGTTCACTACTTCTCTCTTCACTTCTAAGGCTATTCCTTTTCTTACTTTCCCTACTTTGCTACAATCCCCCTCTCCATATGTCGATTCGTTCTCGTTTTTATTTTCTTATTGCTAGTACCTTTCTATTCTTTTTCGCACTATTCCCATACCTTTCGCTAAGTTAATTCACATTTTTATGAACCCAGGATCTTCGTTGTGGTAGGCGGAGCACGTTACCATCACACCAAGACGGCAGCTAATTACCATTACTCTTCGTATTTATCTCCATCCACCTATCTCTCTTCTTTTCGTTCACCATTTTCATCGATTCTCCCTCACACTCCAATCCCTTGTATAAATATGTACCAGCAGACCCGGGAGACGTTGCTCTACACCAACTTTGATTTATCTGCACGATTAAAGAAATTGTTTTATATTAAACCACCTCTCTCTCCCTATCTTTAACTTTTCCTATAACCCACTTTTTCTCTTCCCTCTATCTCATTTACTGTTCCGATTTTTCTTTACTTTCGTCACTTTCTCTGTCTCCCCTCTCTGTCTAGGTCCATATCTTCCTCCCCTCCCGCTCTCTCTTTTTCTCTTTCTTTACTTTGCCTATCCAGCTCTCTCTATATCTATTTCTTCATCTTACTTTAAAAAAGGGTATGCGAAATATTAATGTAGTAAATTTCAAAAAAATCGCACGTAAACTAGATTTTTCTTACATAGATCAATCTCTAGGCCATTACCTGGGAAAATAGTGTCCTAACTACCTACCCACTAACCTAGAGAAGAAATGCACAGTGCATGCAAGGATTTTTTTAGAATCGACCGGTCTCTCTTCTACTTCCCAAAATGAGCTTAAAAGGAACACCTTCTGAATATCTGGCAGCTTTCTGAAGATTATAATAAAATTCCGCTGTTTTTGATGAAATTTCATAAAGCAAGTTAATGTACGAGTTACATAATAGTCAATTTAACTGTATTATGTCAAAATAAAAATGTTTGCAGCGTTAAAATGGGCAATCTTTAAGTTAAAATTTTCCAGTAGTGAATCACCTACCGGCGATTTGATGGTTCACTATTTCCCACCAGTCGTTCTATGTGTGATTCTCTATGCTTCTAAATTATCTAGTAGGTACGCTGGAAAATACTTTATTTTTCCACCTTTTGATATATTTCAATATTAGTGTGAGTGATGTGATGGAATGGGCACCATGGACGCATGTCAGTATGTTTGATTCACAACGAACAAACACACACACTTCGAATTTGGCAACTTTTGTGTGAAGTAATCACATTAAACATATATTTAGAGACTTATTCTCGTAAGAGGTATAGATAAGCGTTTACAAAGTTTGGCATATTAAGCAATATTTTTTTCGCTCCACCCATATTTATGTCTACATTTGCTCAAAACACCTGAAAGCCTTCTATCAATTTTAAGGCGCGAAAATTAAATTAAAAACATCCTGCGTGCACAATAATTTTAGTAATTTGCTAAAAACAATGAGTGTGCAATGTTGCAGTGGAAACTGAAATATGAACAAATGGATTAAAGTTTGCTGGACACATCTAAGTTAATTTACAGTAACTGAAAACAACTTTGTCTACCGGACAGCGTGAAATTAACGTTAAAAGTATATTTTGATAGAATGCCATGCTATGCTGGTCGAATAAACTAAAAAATAAAAAAAATAACACAAAAGTTATAAGAACTTAGAAATTTTGCAGTTTTCCGGTGTTGCTTAGCAATGCGCGCTTGGGAAAAAATGCTTAAAAACAGCTAAGCTCTAGTACCGCCAAGGCGCATGCGCATGCGCAATACAGTTGCTACTTTGGCTGCTGAAGGTGGCCGTAAATAATTGTAACTGAGTGCAAAATAATCGGCCGCTTAGTATTGCATAAAATAATTTTTATCTTTATTCAACTTTTTTCTTGCTTTTATAATTAACTTTAATGGTAGCGAACACTTTAATTTAGTACAATAAAATTGTTTGTTATTATTAATGTTGTGCTCTATTACAGATATTAACTGTGATTCATTTAAAGCTGAATTTGGAACTTCCGACAAACGTATATTAAAAGCATATGTACATACATATATATATGTATAAACCATGCGTTACTTACTTCTAATAAAGTAAGACAGGTGTGGCCTTATTGTGATTATCTCAATTAAATATAGCGTTGTAGAGTGAATTTGTAACACTTGCCTGTGGGAAAAAAATTTATGACTGAATATCTGCGAATTCTATGTAAAAATTATAATTTTATAATTTGCATTTATTTCATATGAAAGCACATAGCTCGATAAAAAAATTTTCAATCTACGGTCAGGCTAGGTAAATACCTATCAATATTATTATTTAACCACACAAAAGGAAGTAGAAATTAACACCTGTTTATTGTTACTTGGTTGGTTTTGATATGGAAAGACTTGTTTGCACTCAATACGGCTTCAATGATTGCTCAGTTTGTCGTGACCTTAACTTGTGAACCTACGTCGGACTTAGGATCAAGTATTTGAAAGTACCTGATCAGTTTATTAAAAAAATCAGAAAAATTTCGCTTCCTTCTTTTTTTCTAATTTAATTATATAATTTTAACTAAGGCACTGTGCTCGCTATAAGTTAGCCTTAGAAGAACATTGCCAGCTTCCTATTTGGGCTGTCCCTATGACGTAATAACACCTTTTGTTATATGTACTGACAACTCATTGTGCAAACTCCCCTGAGGCTGCTTTATGAAACAGTATTAAAGTTGGTTGCGCAGAGGAAGGTAGTAAAGAAACATTCACGCGTTACCTGTGTGTATGTAAGCCTTAGCACACACCAGGTTTCTTACTATGGGCGTTATATACTATAATCATATAATCAAATGTTTTGTAAAAAATATGTGCAGGTATATTGTCAGTACCAAATTGCTCGATTGGATTACCGACTAGCCATAGTAAATCAGCAGCAACTGGTTCCAGGAGGAATGTGCATTGCGCCAGCGCTACTTGGGCTCGGATCTTTGGTATCCGGGCGGCACAGCGATAAACAAACCAGGAACAGGCGTTAATAGTAGCATCATGACGGCCAAAGGAAGACAGGTTTAATGCGAAAGTGCTACTGCAGATAAAGAAGGTGATCAAGAAGTAAAGTTCTTGCAAAAGGCGTTGGTGTGAAGAACTTGAAATTGATAACACGAAAAACATACGGCACTTAATAATCGATAGTGCTTTTATTATAGAGAAATTACTATCATGTCCCATTAATTACAGGAAGTTCAAATAATGAGTAGCCAGCCGTGACGAAACATGAACAGTCGCATCACGATAAAGGATTTATAATAATAATAATTCCCAACGATTCCAAAGCCCGCTCAACCGACATGGGGGCGCATCCGCATGAAGCAGGGCTTTGTAATTTTTGTATGCCGGGTCATTGAAAGGAAGGGATTTATTAGGCATCGATATTTAAAACTGGTTAGCTACAGATAATTTTTAAACTAATCAGCTTAGTAAAATACTAATAAGATAGGTTAAGGGCTTCATTCTGAACGACTGTTAAGACGAACGATTCGCCTCCAAACGACTAGGTCTAGCAATGATATCCTCTAACATTTTCGTTCGTCTTATGTTTGTTACTTTATGTCGAACAGGAAGGCGAAAGTAAGTGTCAAATGATATGTTGCCATCGTTTAGCATAGTGCAAATACCTTAGCGATTCGTCTCTGAGGCGAAACGACCGTTCGTTTCGTAATAGAGAATGAGGCGCTAGTAGTACATATAAATAGTAAGAAAAGAATAATAATCAAGTCAGCAGGATAAGTGAATTGCTAATTATTAGGGGAGGAAAGAATAGACTGTTTAATTCTAAAAAGTGATTCCAAACTATTAATTATGAGTGAGTGATAGCTATAATCCTGACACAGGCTGGTTCTGCATTGTTTCAGGAAAAGGAAAAGATTCCAGACTATCGATCCATATTCTAATATTGGTCTATCCAATGTTGTAAAGAGGGGTTTCGTAACATAAGGATCGTTAAATTCTTTTGACCCAAGCTTTACGAATTAGTGCGTTATCCTTATTGAAATTTGCATTAATATGAAGGTTGAAACTAAGCTTGCTATCCATTGCAACCCCTAAGCCAACAAATTCAAGCTCTTGCTTAAGATTATAATTATTAATTGTATAGGAAGCTGGCTACGATGTTCTATGTTAAAAACACAAGTATTTACTTTACTTTAAGTTTATTGGCATGTAGTCTAAATCGAATCAGATAACTAGGGAGCTTAGACCCATCGTCGGAGGACAAAGAGGATTTAAAGGACTTTACGAAATCAGCATACATCAATATTTTGGAGGATTGAATTATTTTGGAAAAATCATTAATGAATAGCAAGAACAGAATGTGACCAAAATGACTACCTTGAGAAACACCCGAAAACATCATAGATCGGTCAGCGTATCTTTACAAATCACTCTTTGGGTCCTGCCAAGAACCCAGTTAGCTTGATGCTTTGGGTTGTTGCAAGCATATTGTGCGAAATACTGATTTCGTTAGCCAGCTAACCGATACGAAGTTTTGAGTGCGGTTTCTGATCTAATAAAATTACTATTGAACAGATGTTTGTTATGCCCTACTCTTGTCATAGTAGAACATGTAGCTTTACGCCCACTTGGAGGGTAAAGTGCGCCAAATAATCATTATAATTTACTCTTGTGATAACCTTTTTGCGCACGCTTTGTGCTGTTGTTGTTGCATTAACGATAAAGACACTCCTTGAAGGTTTTGGGAAGAGTTATCGGTGTTGATAGTCCTTTGCCGGATATAGGTCCTGTACATTCTGGTAACAAGCACCATTAATGCAACTAGCCCCACCATCTTGGGAACGATTAATATGACCACATTAAACTTTCTAGGTCATCCCGCTCCCTAATTCCCTAGTTCCATGAGAAACTTGAGGTCGCCATAGTCTCGCCTGCTAAATATGTGTATAATACATTCATATTTGTAACAGAGTTCCTCTCGGGTAGGTGAGATTAATAATTGGGTTGCAGAAGTTCTGAAGCTATAAAGGTTTGTATTGCGCTTATCAATCCTTTGAATACCCACGTTCTGTGCTAGTGCCCTGCGCTTGCCCAGCTAAAACTTCAGCTATTGAGAGAAAGCTTCTAGTAATTGCCAAAAGAACGAAGTTATTTTATAACATAGGTAACAGACTTCGTTAGTAGTTTTCAGTTTGGTTGTTTAACAAACTTCTGGTATAATACAGACTCATTCAGTCTATGGGAGGTCCTCATGAATCGATCAGTTCCACCTAACTTAACCTAACTTAACACCTTTGGTTCTATCAATATTGTGAACTATTTGGTAATTTCACCCAAAACTTTTTGCACTTCACGCAAGAGTAGCTGCTTTATGTTTCACCACAAAATCTGCTTGTTTACTAATAAGTCCAGCTTGTTATAATAAATAAAACCAGAGGCAATGTATCAACATGGTAACAGCATTGTGCCCCCAGGCAATGAACCAAATACGCTGACTCATGAAGTGTTCCTATTACGCGGTGCATACATTCATTTAGCTAGAAGTAACTATTTCGCCTAAAGTAAAGAGTTTGTAATAGCTGAACAAATATTCGTTGGCATGTCACAACTAAATCGGCACCATATAATTATAAAGTTCTTTAAATCACATTTTAATTAGACTCAACGTTTCAGCGCGTACGTACTTGTACGAATTAATTTATTTTAAAATTACACGCACTTCAATTATTTAGCCATTGCTTTCTATTTTGCTTAGCCAATCTGATAATTTGTCAAATGGAATGACTTTTTGTTGTTGATTATATCAAAAATTCAATTTGCACTGGTTTTTATTAAAGTAATTACACCTGCAATATACAAACAATGTCATGCAATTAACGGTTAAGTATACCGCCTGTTGTACTAGGTCAAGGTGATTGCTTATATATATGTAGAAAAATATATAGTTTGCTTGCATAGTGACGATGATAAACAAAAACAAATATACATATATATAAACGTCACGCAAAAAGAACAATGTCAGCAAAAACAATGGGAAGCACTGGTGAAAAATTCATGTAATACAGAAAAAAGAATCACTAAACAAAAGTAATAGTGGTGAAGTAGCGTCAACTATAGAATAATACAAAAGACTTAAGCAACGAACTTAACGCTGATTGATACGTTATATCATTCATGTTGAACTTTGCTATGCAATAATTTGTACAGTATCATGTTTCAAAAGAACAAATTACAATAACAACATCAACTATAGACCCAAATGTCAATATTGACTATTTGAGTTGAACAGCGCTTTTCTTGTCATTAGTCGGTGACAAGAGATTGATACTCATTTCAGTTTTAGTATTGCAGAATTTGCTTTATAAAATGAAGTAGTCACTAAATAAAACTGAGTTAAAGGGATTAAGTTGTAATTTACATAGTAACTCAATTCAATTTTGATTGCCTACCAAATAATTTGTGTAATTTATTCTTAAATATTTATTAAACAAATTAGTATGGATTACTTACCTACTTACTTAATTGGCGCTTAACCGTTTAAACGGTTATTGTCGTTCAACAAGGCGCGCCAGTCCCTTCTTCTCTCTGCAAACTGGCGCCAATTTATCACACCAAGGGAGTTTAAATCGTTTTCCACCTGGTCCTTCCAGCAGAGTGGGGGCCGCCCCCTTTCTCTGCTTCCATAGGCGGGTTCCGATAGAAACACTTTCTTGGCCGGAGCGGCATCTTTCATTCGCATAACATGGTCTAGCCAGCGCAGCAGCTGCGTTTTAATTCACTGGACTATGTTGATGTCTGCGTATAGCTCGCACAGCTCATCGTTAAATCTTCTTCGGTACTCGCCATTACCAATGCGTAGATGTCCATAAATCTTTCGAAGAACTTTTCTCTCGAACACTCCTAGAGCCGCTTCATCTGATGCTGTCATGGTTCATGCTTCTGCACCATATCTGCTATATGGGTAGGATAAGTGACTTGTAGTGTATGATTTTCGTTTGCCGAGAGGGGACTTTACTTTTCAACCTACCTAGTCTAAAGTAGCATTTATTGACTTATTTATTCTTAGCTGGTTTTCAGAGCTGATGATGTTGTTAGTGTCGATGCTGCTTCCTAAAAAAACGAAGTCTTTTATTCGCCTCCGTTTTCGAACAGCTCGGCGTATAGCCCGTCGCTGCATGGCGCCTTGTAATTCTTTATCCCTTATCATATATACCATCATAGTCGGGTGCCGTAACGTGTTTTCTGTCATCGCTGTTTAGGATATCAGGTTTGCTTTCTTCCGCGCTACATGAAAATGAGCAGAAGTGCTCCCTCCATGACGTATGTACACTCTCTACGTCAGTTAAGAGGTCGACATTATTATTTCCTATGAAATCTGTCCCGTTCTTTCCTTCTGTCATTCGGCGGATTTTGTGGTCCAATTTCGGCTATCTGAATCTCATAGTTAACACGCCGTTTAGCCTCTAGTTTTTAAAATTTTTTGTTTTGATCGCTACGGTAACGTTGAAATATTTTGCGCTTTGGCGTGCTAATATGTAACGTTCCCGAGGCAGCGCAACATTTCTGACCTTACCAGTTGCTTTTACAGGCTCGCTAGAAACGTATGGTGTCTGCAGCGGTGGTACGTAATGAGAGAGAAATATGCTTCCACTACTACGTTCCACTACATCATCAGGTGGAAAATTGTTCTCATTGAGAAGGAAGATTTGGGAAGTGTTATGGATGTCGATGGTCCTTTGTCAGATTTAGATCTTTTTCTTCTTCTTTTTGTAGTTATAAAGACACACCCCGAAGGTTTGGTGGAGTGTTATCGATGTTTACGGTGCTTTGCCGTATATAGTTCTAGTACTTCCCAGTAGCAAGCACCATCTCGGGAACGCTTTGATATGCCCAGATTCAAGCTTGGAGGCCGAGTCTCCAATACTTGGTAATAAAACGTACGAGGTTCAAAAAATTTCCCGATTATAAAAAGGCACCTGTCTCAAAAAAAAAAGCTTTTTGCTTGTAAATTAGTTCCTGAGCCTGTACCGTGTTATGCGACCAGTGATCGTAATAAATTTTTTCAATCGCAATAGCTCTGAACTGATTCATCGGATTAGGGAAATATGTAAAATGGCGGCTACCAGTACTCAATAGATCCATAAGTAATTATCATTTTTATTTATTTATTTTTTATTTATTTATTTATTTATTTATTTATTTAAAATACACATATAAGACATAGTCTTTTACAGTGCCATATTTGCTATTATTCTTATTACTAGTACAAAGTAAGTTTAAAAGCTAGAAACAAAAATAGAAGTAACATTCAAACCATACAGCATATGTTCCATGGAGGTAAGTAAAAAAGAAAAAGAAAAAGAAAAAGTAAAATACAAAAGAATGTTCAAGAACAAAGGGTGCGATGTACAGCTAATTTGAAGCACTTAGGATTTGATTCTAATTTTACTTTATTAGGCAAAGCATTCCACAACTGCACAGCCCTAACGAAAAACATTCTCGATGTTACTGAATACTTAAAATACGGTACAATTAGATTGCAAGTACGGGATGATTGTGCGAAAGTAAGTTTTACAAAAAGGCATTCCGGCGTACGAGAAAAGATAATCTTATGTATAAATATTAGTAAACGACGGTCAAAGAATGCTGATAAACTGCATTCAAGAATAGTTTTTGAGAAGTTCGAAATATGATCATATTTCCGTTTAAGATAGATATATCTGGCACAATTATTATTCAGTAGTTGATATTTGTTCATGGAAGCTTTATCCAGGCAACCATATATCAATTCATGGTAAGATATTATTGGTATTAATAGACTTTTGACAAGTTTAAGTTTTATATCTTCTCGAATAAAATAAGCCGTTTTCCATAAATGCCTTAACATATAATATAACCTACTAATTGAGGAATTCACATGATCAACACAAGTTAGGTGCTTATTTAAGATAAATCCAAGAGTTTTGACATTCTTCTCATATTTCACAACACTTCCATTTATAACTAGCGGAGAAATGCCATTCAGATTGTAGGAAAAATGTGAAATAGCGATCGCCTGTGTTTTGGATGCATTAAGGTGTAGCTTGTTCTTTTTAGACCATTGAAATATAGCTTCTAAATCTTCATTTAATCGGCAAACTAAATCCTCTATTAAGCCAAGAGGGGCAGAAAGGTATATCTGAGCATCATCCGCGTAGAGGTGAATGGATACTTTACGACAGCATTTTTCTATGTCATTAATGTACAAACTAAATAAAATTGGACCAAGAATAGAACCCTGTGGAACCCCAGATTTTACTGGTAATAACCTGGATCCACGATCCCCACATATTACCCGTTGGTACCTGTTTGTCAAATAGCTCTCAAGCAGCTTCACAGCATCGCTACTGAATCCAAAATATTTTTTTAGCTTATGCAGGAGAATTCTGTGGCAGACCGTGTCGAATGCCTTAGAGAAGTCCAATAACGTAAGAATTGTGAGTTCGCCATTGTCAAATTTTGGTCGTATGTCTTCTAAAACCTTGAGCATAGCGGTTGAGCAACTATGTCCAATGCGATAACCTGATTGATTTTCCGAAAGCAAATTTTCTTCAGTCAGATATTTCCTAATCTGGTTCGATAAGAGCTTTTCCATCACTTTTGATAAGCAGGGAAGAATACTTATTGGCCGAAAATCACATGGTTGGGAAGCATTAACCTTTTTTGGAATAGGTATAATATTAGCCACCTTCCAAGCATCAGGAAAACTTAGAGATGTTAAAGCAAAATTTAAAATATGCGTTAATGGCGCAATCACATATGGTAATATAAGTTTAATAAATCTTAGACTTATTTTATCTTCCCCTGTTGCATTTGATTTTATTGAAAATATGGATTGTATTGTTTCAGATTCAGTAATATTAGAAAAGTTAAATTTACTGCACCAATCAAGCAAAGAATCGTCGTTGGAAATATTTGACTCACTCTCATTCGGTAACTTGGTAGCAAAGAAATCATTCATTACATCAGCCTCAATCGAGCATTCCGATTTTAAATCATTCTTAATACCAAGTTGTTTTAGATTATTCCAGAGAATCTTTGGTGGTAGACATAGATCAAGTTTGCTTCGGAAATAACCCCTTTTGGCATCCCTAGTAATTTTCGTAGCTCTGTTTCGCAATATCTTATAAGCCTGCCAGTTTTCTTCACAAGGAGATTTCCTCCAAAGTGAATAGCTTTTATTTCTTGCTTTTATTGCCTGAAGTACATCTCGACTGAACCATGGTTGCTTATTTTTGTTCACTCTAATTTTCTTAAGTGGGACATATTTATCAAATAGGTAGTTAACCAAATTGGAAAAATTTTCAACTTTTTTATTTATGTCTGCTTCAAACCAACTGTCATTCCAAGGAAGTGAAGATGCTTCAGCAGCTAAAGCTCTGATATTGATTCTACTGAAATCACGAACGTACTGGTTGCTAATGGAGATAGTATTCGTAGATTGCAAAACTACATTATAACTCAAAAAAATTAAGTCATGGTCGCTAATACCTCCCAGAGAAAGCTGATCAAAATGTAAGACATTGCCCATGTCAGCCACACAAAATACATCAAGTAAACTAGGTTTGCAATGGGGTCCGAAACGAGTAGCAAGTTTATTTACAACTTCCAATCCTACGCCTGAAATGCTATCAACAAAATGTTTGGACCGATCGTTTTCCACAAGCAAATCAATATTTAAGTCTCCACACAAGAGTATGTGTTCATAAATTGCACTATATTTATCGAAACTCTTAAAAAAGTTACCCAAATCATATGACTTTTTCGGATTATATACACATACAACAAGGCAACGCTCAAAATTATTGAAGAACTCAAACATCAAAAACTCCACAGGATCAAGTTGATCCGACCTGTCAATTACTCTTCCCTGCAATGCCTTTTTATAATAGATCGCAATACCACCACCGCGCTTGTCTTGCTGTCTGTCATTCCTTACAATACCGTAATCAAGAAATTGGTAATTATAATCAGCCATATCATTCTGAAACCAAGTTTCAGTAATACACAAGACATCAATACACGCAGAGCGAATCTTTTCAAAATTTCATATTTATCGTTTGAGTTAAATTGCTTTTCGATACAGGTCCTGGTTCTTAAAAAATACCGGATTCTTAAAAAGGGCCCCAATCTCGAAAAGTACTAGGTTCAAAAAAATATCCGTTTTCAAAAAATTTAATGGTTCCAAAAGTAACTGGTTCTGAAAATGTGCGTTCTTTATAAAAGTAACCGGTTCTCAAAACATGCTCGGCTCTAAACTACAAAGTAGTATCATTTCCCAGTACATTTTAACCCAATATTTATGAGTTGAAAAAGTTGGGAATATTTTTCCTTACTCGTATTTGTTGTATTCGTTTGTTATTAAAAATTTAACTTTTAAAAATTAATGAAAAATTGTCTTGCCTTGAAGCTTTCCTGTTTGTTGCTTAACTGTTTAAACAGCCTTGGGTACATAAAAAAGCTTCTTGGTCGATCCATATTTTTATCATCAACTTATCTTAAGTCGTTCTTCGCTTGTCCCTGCTTATCTCTTTCCCACAATGCTGTCATACGTAGGACAGTTTTAATTTATTCGAATAACAAGATCTTGTTAATACATGTCGAAATTTTGAATTCGAAATCGCTCACGCGTAGATGCTCATACATTAAAAAATTTTTTTTATTTGAATACTTCTAGAACCATTTAACAGAACAAGTCAGACAAGTGATTTATTGAGTGTGATTCGCTTTTACTGAGAGCGAACTTCGAGATTGTTTACATAGTTCAAATTAAATTCGTTGGCATAAGAATATATCCTTTGATTTCTAAGTTGACATTATGGTTTTCAGGTAACAGTGGCTTTGTTTGCCAAAATGCAATCCTTAATATTTTTTGATGACACGAGGTAATTTGTTTAGCAATTGCTCACCGTCTAATTAATTCTTTTCAAATTTGGAGTTCTGTCTTGGGTCTATATGTCATATGCATATAAATGTGGCTATACGTACCATATTCTGCAGGTGATCAGCTGCGTGCGCTTTGGCAGCCCCTTTCCATAGCATTTTCATAGCTCATCAGGCAATCCATAAGCGCCAGTACCTTGTTCGTTATTTTAATTTGACTATTACTATTCGTACTTTTCATAGTAGTTGTATGGTAAACATAATGTAAGTCTCAGTTAAACTGGGCGTTCAATAAAAACCTAATTTATATATAAAAATCAAATTGTGTGTATGTGTTTTTGTGTGTTCCCTATGGAAACGTACACTTCAATCATCACCAAATTTCGGCTATAGGTTTTTTCGATCAAGACGGAGGTTTTTCATATTTCAGAGCTAAGAATTTTAAATTTAAATTTTTAATTACACGTGCGCTACTGGGTGGTGCGGCAAATTTTGTATGTTAGCAAAAGTTACTCATACACCTTTTACGTAATTAATTGCAGAACTTTTGTTTGGTCATAACATTGAATACCCCAAAAGGTAAAGCGATTGCATTTAGTGATTTAAGTTTTTTTTAAATAATTTTTGCATTACATTGTAAAAATAGCTGAAATGATAGAAAAAAATTGTGCAGCTAAAATATTTTGATTAGGTTATGAGATTTTGAGTATGAATTGTGTGTGACAAAATAAAATTTGAAAGGTATATAAAAGAATAATATATTAGAGGAAAGAGGGATCTAGGAAAAAGAAGGAGAGAGGAAGGGGGTGTAAAAAAAGAGGGAGAGATAAAAATATTATAAAGATTACGATACTGATTGCCTGACTTTGAGTAACGGGAAGGAGTGCGTTAAAATACACCTTCGTATTTAGAATAGTATCTGCCCAACCCGAGCAACGCCAGGTACTCTGCTAGTTTAGATTAAATGTGTCCATAGTATTACCAGATCTATTTGGCAATTATTAATTCCTTTGTTAAATATAAATATCTTAATATATAAAAATCACGTGTCACTATGTTTGGCGCCAATGGACTCCTAAACTACTGAACCGATTTTGAATTTGTTTTGCACCCCGTGTGTAGTTTGATCTAACTTGAAATATAGGGTAGGTTATACCTCAGTTTATAGTTGCAATATTATTTCATTGCAAATTTTTTTATTTGTTTATACGTAGTAATAAAATGTTACGTATACGCACCGGCACTCACATTTTCAGGGGTGCGCATATACTTCCGTGTAATTGGTTGGTGTTTAATTAAACAACGTGCTTATCAATAAAAAATTTTATAGCGAATGATATCAAGTATAGCACATCACCAGGCCCGCAGAGAGGGTGGGGGGTTTCTGAGGGGGCCCGCGACTTGGAGGTACTATGACATTTTTTTTAATTCAGGAGAGTCTTTAGTTGTTCCATGTGCAATTTTTAAGCTGAATTTCAAAAGCAACGAAAATCTGCATTTCGTTTTAATATTATGTGAAGTGTGAAAAATAAAAATCTATATATATAAAAAGAAAGCATAAAATGTGTGTTAGTTGGTCGCCGGTGTTTGAAGAGATGTGTCGGTCGATTTTGTTCAAACTTTCTCACAAGTTGCGTAAACCTCACGCCGTGGTTACTTCATAGAATTTGTTACGATCGACGTACAGGGTCTCGCGATATAGGCCGAAACGTGGACCCGAGTACCCCTAGAATGTGTTTATAGAATATGGATAACAAATGAAAGCTGTTGATGAATGCTTTAGTACCGAGTAATATATTATCCAGAGACGGACTGCGACTTTGTTAGGACTAGGACTGGGACTGAGACTCGGAGTGGGACTGGGACTGGAACTGGAATAAAATACATACCACCCTCTGGGACAGGCAATAAAGGATGCAGAAGAATGAGAAGGAATTGAGAGAAGAGAAAAGAGAGGAGGAGATTGAGAAATAGATAGAATGAGACGAAGATGGGGATAGATGAAGCGAAAAAGACGGAGGGAGGAGTTAATAAAAGGATTAGAAAAAAGCGAAGAGGGGGGGGAGGGCAGAGTCAGACGGAAAAAGCTTATTAAAATGTATGCAGATAGGCCAAATTTAGGGCAGGACAACGTCTGTCGGGTCTTCTAGTTTTATATAAAAATTAAACAACGCGACATCAGAAGGAAAAGGGCTGCTACTCTGTCGATTATATCTTGTAATTCTCATCAAAGTCCTCTCTCTCGAAAGTGGTATTCGAACCATTGCTTCTGCTATAATCGGTTTGTTGTCAAACAGACTCGACCAAAGCTACGTCTTGTTGTTGTGCATAAATTAATTACATTACATTGGAAATCTAGATTGCGCCTGTCAACGTCAACCTCAACATAAATATTATGCAAATTTTACATAAATCAAACAATTAAGATTATCGTTATTATAATTGACAGTTATTTGATTGTGTAAATAGCTAATTGAACAAAAATGTCAGCAAGCGAAATACGTAGGTCACAACAAATTTTATTCGAAGTATTTAGAACACATGCAAAATTTTTGTATAATTTATGATCAAAAGAACATCATGACTATAAAACTGCACCAATTTAAATGATTTGAGATCATTTTACTCCCAGAAGACATATTTAGGGGTAGTGCACTAAATTTGGAATGCTATATACTTTCATAAGAATTAAACGGTACTGGACAAATTTGAGTGACATATAATAATCAGACTTTCTGCAGGACAACTTTAAAATTTTGTGAGTTAGTTTAATTGTAGTTAATTGAAGAATGTATTTCACTACGTTCGGACACGATACAATCACTACACATGAGCTAGTATGAAAAATGTGTTGGAAAATTTTACCCGTAAAGGCACTAGCGGATCAAGAATGATGTAGCTATGGAACTATGAACCGGTGAATGATTGTTATCAACGGCGGATGGGAAAACGGGTAATGGTGAATCCGTGAGTGATTGCGAGTGTTTTATTTTTACCACCATTACTCGTAGCAGCAAATCGGTGCTTGATGAGCCAATGTCCGAATAGCCTGTGGATTCACGACTTACGAGTCAATGTCCAATACCCAGTGGGTGATGAAGATAAACTCAAGTTTATTCGGGACCCCGCGGACCCCAAAGTTAAATTGGTGGCGGATCTACTAAAGCCTTGGCGATGAGGGGGGTAAAGACCGCACAATGTAGTCACTCCCAGTTTGCTGACACATTAACAGTAATTGTACCCAACAACATGAATAACAATAGGAGTGAGCACCAAGTACTCATGAATTTCAATGAGTAAGCATACATACGTCTAAAAAACTAATGTTTGCAAATAAGCTACAACTCGCTCAGGGTTAAAGTTAAACCGAAACAGATGTTATTACCAGAAGCGAAAAATTCCGGGCTCTTGAAAGAGCTTCTTACAGTTTACTATCGAAACATAAAGCTTTACTATCGGCCTATTACCGATAGCAAATTACTATCGTCGTGTTATTGCCTTAATATCGCCGTGTCATAGGCTTTTATTGATTTCTTATCAGCTTGTTATCGATAGGCTACATATTTTTCATTGATTATATATTGAAATTTTATCGATATCTGTTTCATTGCCAACCTATGAGTCATCGGTAACAATCCGATAAGGAATCAGAAATAATTTGAATACTTTTTTATAAAAAATCGATTGCTTTTCGATAAAAAAAAACGTTAACTGTTTGATAGCAAGTTGTTAAATTATTGACAACTTTTCGGTGAACAATTTATGATGGATAAAACGCCGATAACTTTTTTATAAAATGTCGATAAATTTTCGATAAAAAATCTTCATAACATTTTGGTAACACTGATTCGATACTAAATCGGTTACTTTATTAAAATATGTCGACAACTTTTTGAAAATAGTCGATACAAAATTTACAGCACTTTAATTATAAGTTGATAACCTTTATATAACTGTCGCTATTCTTCTTTTCCTTTTTTCTTTCTTTTCCTTGTCTTGCCTTGATTTGCTCTGTAATTTCTCATATCAACTCTACCAAGTATATTGTTCCGACATTATGCTTCAGCATAATAACTGCATTACGTTTACGTTCTGTATACCCCATACCAATTTTACACACTACGCCTACACTCTCACTATATGCTTTCATTTTGCATTCCCCCATACCGTGAACCATTTGTGTAGGATAAGAGGAAGTGGTCTATTCACACAAGATTGAAGGACATATCGCAACTTTTTGAAATCGTTCTTTTGAGAACTTTGTTAAAACCAAACATTTGCATTTAAGCATAACTCATCATAAACTATTTGAGAAGTTCAGATAATTGATTGGGTCACGAATGAAATGCTTAGATGTGTTTTTATTGAGTCTGTGTTTTTCAATCACTTGCTAATCGTTTCACAATTTGAGCGTGTGTGGACGTAACTGTTAGGTAAGTGGTATGACCAGCTGTGTGCATCACTACATATACAGGGCTATCAAATTGACAATGTTTTACTATACACGAAAGCGTAGCGAGCACAAAAGCACGAAATGAGTTTGTCGTAAATTTTTACCAAATTTGTCATTGTACTATCGCTCATTGTATTCGTTTATGACGGCTTTACAAGTGCTAAGCTCACACCCACCCCTGGGTATGCCGGTTTCAGCGATGAGAACCACTACATATACAACGTTACCAAATTTAGAATGTGTTACACGAACGTGTAGCGAGCATACAAGCAAAATAAATTGTTTATTTAGTTTGATTCTAGCGCTTGTACAGTGAGCATGTGTCATACGCACTCTTTGGTACTCTGTTTTAAGAAAACGTGTGACACTTCGTTGCTGTACGAGCATCGAAATCAAAGTAATTGAGCTTGTCATTGATTTTGACGAAGTTGTCATTGTTCTATCGTATACGTATATGACCGCTAAGGAGGTTCTAGGCTTACGCCCATCCCTGGATTGTTTGTAATACTGTGCAGCAGTGAAGGTTATGAATGCCTAAAATGCTATTGAAAACATCATTACATAATATTTCTTTTGGGTTATCTTGAATGTTATGTCCAACATACCAAACATTTTTTTTGCCCACCCTAGTAGATATGCATATATGTATCGTTTGTCAAAAGCCATGTATAATACATCATACTGCTGGGAAAAATTATGGTTCAGTGATAATATTTTGAAGGCGCTGTATAAAAAACAAAACAAAAAAATATTCCATTAAAAGATTAGCAAAGTGATTGGAAATATAAATATGGAAAACACTGCTGCTGCAGGCGTGAATGGCCTAGAGTACATGTAATTGTTACTCCAGACGGTCAGTGATTACAATTATTTTTCAAAATTATTAAAAAAAAAAAAAAAATGCCAAAAAAATTTGTATAACCAAAGTGTCTGAGCATCTGGTTCATTTATGGGAATATTTTACTCGGTCAATTTGTCACATCTCTTACGCAGTTTGCCATCGAGCCATCGAGTGTTGTATATAAAATGACAACTATGAATGCATATTTATGAATAAATGGGCAGTTGGACACACACTCTTGTTATAAATTACTAAGATATAAATTTGAAAGGAGGTCACTTAAGACATCTTAATTCATTCAATATTCAATCAAAAGAAACAATTTTACTAATTTTATGCAGTAGCCAATTTTATTGTTTATTTATGCGCTGTCCAATTAATAATTTTTCGTGATCGGTGAACTACTTTGCCAAAACAAAACAGCTTGAAGAAATTCTTGAATAATGGTTATTATCAAAGTTAATATCATGTTGGCACTATTCCTTTATATAGCACACATACTCAAATGGCACTATAACACTTTAACCTTTAAGCGAAATTTTTTGGTATTTTTGGGCTTGCTAAAGCCTTTCGAAAATCCACAAAAATAGCATGACAAAATCCCAAAAATATGTAAGAAAGACTATAATACATAGGACATATAAATGTAATATACCCTGCCGCGAATGTGTGATAAGAAGGAAAAAACTTCATTTCCAAGTATCCGCATTAAGACAAGGTCCTTCAACATACGGTTTATCTGCATCTATTTTCGAACAGATAAGGTTGCCAACGTGTATAGAGACTGAAGTTTTGATAAAGTAGAAAGCTTTTATGGCCATTGATATTTTTATGGGAACAGAACCGACAGAGCACATTCCTACTCAATTCGTACAGCTGAGCGATAATTTTCTCAGGAAAGCGGAATGCCACGCTAGCTCGAATACAGTAAGCTATATACAGAATAACGCTAGCGATAGGTGCCGGAAAGGTGGGTTTGCTCTTAGAGGAAGGTTGAAAGGAAAAGTTACAGGGATCAAGGACGCGTCCCCGCAGCTGTTTGGCTAGTATAAGAAGCTGCTTATGGCGGTGCGTACCTGATTCATGTTCCACCGTGAAGAATTGGACCGAAATCGGTATGATGCCGAGACCGAATATGGAAGCGAAACCAGAACTGAAGCGGAATAGAAACCGACTTAGAAATATAAACCATAATTGAAGCAGAAACTGTAATTAAAAAGAAACCAAAATTGAAACAGAGAGCGAAGTTGAAGCAGAAACCAAAATTGAAACAGAAACCGAAGCAGAAGCCGAAATTAAAAAGAAACCAAAACTGAAACGGTAATCGAAGTTAAAGCAGAAACCGAAATTGGAACGGGTGCTTGAACCTAACCCAATTAAAACAGAAACCTGAACCAAAACCGCAACCGGCAAAAAATCCAGAGCAGGGACATAAACTGGAACCGAAACCGAAACCAAATCTGAAACCGGAACCGAAATCGGAACACATACCAGAACCGAAACCTGAATCGAAAACGGAGCCGAGAACGGAATCGAAAGCAAATCCGAAATCAGAAAATATACCGTAACCGAAAGCGGAATCGAAATCAGATAGTATTTCAGAAGCGAAACCGCAATAGAAACGAAAACCAAAACCAAATCCAGCACCGGAGCCGAAGATACTTAAAACGGAATCGGGAACCAAAACAGGAACAGAATCCCAATGGAACCGAAAAAGGAACCACAATCGAGACCGAAACTGAAACCCGAACTAAAAATCGGGCCAAAACTGAAAATTAAGCCGAATGCGGAAACAAGTCCGGAGTTGAAACTGGAACCCAGATTGATAAACCGAAATTAAAATGTAAATAGAGTCAGTCGTATTTGTTAGGATTGAAAATAAAAACTGATTTCTTATGGAAAGATGTTAAACCCTTCTGTTACCTTAAGGTCATTTGGTAAATTTTTTTGCTTCGTTTTTCTGATATCTCTTGATAGGAGAAACATTTTTTTCCCTAAAGTTTTTTGGAGACCTATATTTTCTAAGCCGATTTCAAATGATAACAGCCTAATGAGTGTTATTACATTACGGGAAGGTTTTTATTTGAAAACACACTCGGATGGTATAGCATACCACTTATGAGAGGGACCCCGCTTATAAAACTTGTTTGAAAGGTTTTTTGATGTTATTTCTTCCACTAGCTGAATCAAGGACCTTCGGTATGCTATGCCAGCATCATACGTATGTACCATGTCCACCATATCGCAAAAATACCGATATATTATCCATAAAAGCAATAAATATTAATGACTGCATCAGGAGTTATCAAAGTTTTTACCGATAAGCAAGAAATATTTATGTGAACCACAATACTACACAACGTTGTCTTGTGGAAAGATATTTCACATAAATGTATCCATAACCCTAAGAATAATCAAGAAGATTTATAAATGCTGAATACTGCGTCTGAGATTGTAAACCTTTAACCTGATATACATAGGCAACATAGAGCTCATCATCTTGTGCCCTTAACAACACATATGTACGTTCTTCTTAACATAACAGAGGGGTTAAGCTGAAACAAGGGCCGAATATGCAGGAGTATCAGCATTACGAACAGTGGAATGGTGGTAACGTGCTCTGCTGACTACACCGAAGATCCTGGGTTCAATTTTCGGACGAAGAAACATCAACAATATAGAAACAAATTTTTTCAGTTAGAAAAAAAGTGTCTTCAACCGGGGTCGCTGTCATTTGCCAAACACTCCGAGTGTATTTCTGTCACGAAAAACTTCTCAGTGAAAACTAATCTGACACAATCACTGCGAGGAGGGAGATTTAGAACGGGTACCGTCTCTTAAAAGGATAATTCTGCGGTAGTTCAGAACTAGTGCAATTAGCGTCAAGGAGGCTTTCTATAGCTAGTTAAATTTTTGTGTTTATGTCTCTTTCTCTGTAGGCTCATTAGTTACCAACATTGCTGTTGACTTTCGAACACTCCAAGAGCTCTTGTAAAATTAAGTAAGTAAGTATAAGTTTTCTAGATGTTCACCTGCACTTGGTACAACGTATACCACGTTTCTATTCGATGTTAGTCTTACGATTTGTGAAGAAAATTAAAATTAAATTTCTACTAGCCACAGTTGGGTATAGTTAAATAAAAATAAAATAAAAAAATTTTAAGCACTTCCTTTATATAAATGGACAAAAAAAAAAAGCGAAAAATGTCTCCTTATGTAAAGCCATATTCTTGCTAAACTTTGATTTTTAAAATTTGACATAGAAATTGTAAAAATGTAAAAGTAGAGCGCATACTATTTGGAGTGGAAAGTTGGGAGGAAAGGAGATATTATTAGTCAATTAAATGCACTCCACCTTTATATTTTTAATTCTCATAATTATTTTTGCTATTTCTATGTCAAAATTTAAAAATCATAGTTCAGCAAGAATATGTCTTTACATAAGGAGGCATTTTTCGCTGATTTTGTCCATTTATATAAAGGAAGTACTTAAAAATTTTTTATTTTGTTTTTATTTTCTCCTTTTCTTACATTTTCTCGGTGTCTTAACCTATCTGTTAAATTTTACGCTTGTAGCTCTATGAGAACTTACATAAAAATCAATCGCAAAATTCCCTCCGTTCCGTTTGATTTCGAAATATCTGAGTCCGTGCGCCCCCTAGCGAAACTTTTTGTATTGTGTCATCGGCTGTCATCGACCTCTGAATTAATCTCAAATTTTTTAGCCTCTAGTTCATCTAGAAGTTACTTAAAACCCAGTTTGAGAACTCCAAATTGTTACTAATTTTTTCGATTCGTGCGCCAACTAACGGATTTTTTTCTCCTTTTGTTCCTTTGTTACGGTGTCTTAACCTGTCTCTGAGGTTTCACGCTTGTAGCTCAATGAGAAGATACTTTAAAATTGGTCTCAAAACACCAAATTTGCGAATTCTTATCTAAATATTTCGATCCGTGCGCCACCTAACGGAACTTTTTCTACTTTTCTTAAATTTTCTCGGCGTCTTATACTATCTGTGAAGTTTTATACTTGTAGCTTAATGAAAACCTACATAAAAATCAATCCCAAAATTCCCTCCGTTTCGTACGATTTTTCTATATATCTTATCCCGTGCACTCCCTAGCAAATCTTTTGTATCGTGTCATCGGCTGTCATCGACCTCTGAATTAAGTTTGAAATTTCACGCCTCTAGCTCATCGAGAAGTTATTTAAAAGCTGGTTTCAAATTCTTATCCAATTATTTCGATCCGTGCCAACTGATTTTGTTTCCCTTTGTTGGATTGTCACGGTGTTCTAACCTCTGTGTAAAGTTTCACGTTTGTAGCTCAATGAGAAGTTACTTAAAAATCGATTACAAGATTTGTATGAAAACCGGACAAACATTGAACCGACCTAATATAAAAGAAGTAAAATGAGAAACTTAATGCAAGCTTTGAAAAATTTTATCAAATTTTTCTGCAAATGCCCACATTTCTACGCCTCCGTTGCCGGTGCGTGGCCCGCTTGTGATAGCAAATCTATAAATTCGACCTTTCCACGCACTGGCACATATGCCTACATATCCGCATACATTTATTTGAGGTTGCAATCAACAGTATATCATAAGCTTGCATGTGAAAAGACATTCATTATTATGGACGCCTTATTGTAAAATATATATGAATGAATGCCGGCCCAGCTACCTGCGTACTGAATTTGTTTTGAATTGCATTTGTTTGTGTAAGCGAGTGGAGCGCACAATTGTTGTGATTTATGCAGCTGCCAACTGTGATTGTTGTAACTACTACGATTCTTGTTGCCACCGATTGCTGCAAGACTGTCGGCAATAATGTTCGACCATTTAGCATTTGTTTGCAAGCTATTAATGTTTATTAAAACCATTGCATTTGTTTTCTACTATTTCGCTTAATTTGTTGCAGCCTTTTTGTGTAGACATTCATTGTATTCGTTTAATTTAAATCCCTATAATTTTTTTTTGCTTATCATACGATCTTTATATATTTCATATCAATTTGATAAATCTTTGCCATATTGCGGTGTCCAGCTGTCTATCTATCATCTTTTGTATGCGCCCCATACAGTTTTGTTCCCTGCCGCCCCACCAACGCCTACTTGCACTCAATTCTGATCAGCTAAGCTTAACCATAATGCGTGAATTTAAAATTTAGATTCTTTGTATTGCAATTTTACTTTTTTATTGTAGCTATAGATATTAAAGCAAACTGTAATCGATATGTGCGTACGCATATTTGATTGCTGCTAAGTTTTTTTGATTGATGTAACAAGGGTGAAATGTCAAATATTTTGCCACATTTTTTGCAAAGGCGAAAATTTCGAGATTTGTGTTTATTTGTTATTGGTTTGTTGTTTTACATTTTCATTCCGATTAAATCAAATTAGAAAGGCACGTCAGCGGCAAACGAAAGACTTAAGACAGAAACCCGTATTGGTAGTGTTTTGCTTATTTGCGTCTAATTTTTAATACGTACCTATTACCAATTTAAAATTTCCTGCGAAATTTAAAACTATATGCCTTAGTTGCTTTATTTTTTGCTAGAGATCATGTAAATAAATTTTTTTCTGCATATCCGCAATGTAATACATTTTTTGAGTAGATATCCATACTGACTTTTTGCTTTTATAAAAAAATCAACTTCCTCTAAGCAAAAAATATGATAATGATTTTTGGCATACACAATTTGTCGTCAAAAAGGTGGAAGCTGTTCTAAAAACAAATAAAATAATAAAAAAAAAAAGTTTATGTTAACCCTTTCGATCCGACTTTTGTGGAATATATATGGAAGCATAATTTTTGAATATTTAAAGTTAAAATAAGTCAATAAATATGTGCTAGCATGATGATCCCTGTATTTTTATACCTTTCATGATCCGATGTTCATGGTCCGATGTTTGTAACGCTGAGAAATATAGAAGATAGACTCACCATTAAGTATACCGAATTGATCAGGGCGACGAACTGAGTTGATATAGCCGTGTCCGTCTGTCCGTCCATCCGTCTGTCTGTTTGAACGCAAACTAGTCCCTCAAATTTTGAGATATCTCAATGAAATTTGGCACAAGGATGTATTTTTGTATTATATTAGACATTTGTCGGATCAGGTAGGACCGGACCACTATAACATATATCTCCCATACATCCGATCGTTCTGATAAGACGATTTTGGTTATTCCTGCCGCAATTTAGAAAGTATAAACGTGAAATTCGGTGATATATATTCTAATATATCATAGAAGATATCCTGAAAACATCAATTTCAGCGGAGCTATATATAGTTATATCCCATACAACCGATCGTTCAGTATATATTCACTATATTTTTCTTATCTTATACAGCGCATTAGTTGGAGATTACGAATGGGATAAGATTATTTTTCAGCCCCATTCATGAAAGGTATGAATTCTTCGGCACAGCTGAAGACAGTCCCGTCTTTACATGTTTTTTCTAAAATGGTATTTAAGGGCGGAACATATATATCCAATACGTATTTATTACGCATGTATGCATAATATTTTTTTGGACAATAAAAGTATTATTTATGCAGTTTTGCAGCCTCGCCCATTTTGAAATTTTCTTTTATATTTGCATTTTGTTGCACCATATCATTACTGGAGTTGAATGTTGACATAATTTACTTATATACTGTAAAGATATAAAATTTTTTGTTAAAATTCATCATGATATATTTAACGACTGCCAAATTACCGCTTGCAACACTTTTAAATTACCTTCTTTTAAATGTGGGCGGCGCCACGCCCATTTTCCAGAATTTAAAAAATTTTCCATTCTGCGTCATAAGGTCAACGCACCCACCAAGTTTCATCGCTTTATCCGTCTTTGTTAATGAATTATCGCACTTTTTCGCCTTTTAGAAAGTTTCGATATCGAAAGAGTGGGCGTGGTTGAGTGCCCAGGAACCTACATACCAAATTTGGTCAAGATACCTCCAAATATTTCATTTGGTATATAAGTTCATTCATAGCATTTCAAAATTATATGCAAAGAGCACAAAATAATTTATGAATGAGCAGAAGCGAAAGAGTTTTTACAAAAATCCAAATTACCAGTTTTAGGAATAGTTTTCGTTCTTTTCTCAATTTTCCTCTGGGCACATGAGGCATATCGGCGTCTCGTAGTTCCTTAGGTCGGAAAATGATCGCCAACGTTTTTCGTATTCCTCAAGTTGTTTGATCGTCTTCCCTGCCGACGTGATATTTTGTACTCGGTGATCTCTCTACCTTGTGCAATAATGGACCCAACAGGTTGTACTATAAAGTCTAGAAAAGGAAGTTTTTTTCTCGATGCATCCCGGGTGAATAACCCACGTATTTTTCCACCATTTCCAACATTTCTTCCATTTTCCCATTTCTATTTCTTCCAACATTTGGTTGACCTATGGTCAATATACGTTACAAAAACGCATCCAATCACTACATAAACTTCACCAGCATCTGTACCCGCTATTCTTTGCTGCTTAGCCTTTGATCTACGCATTATATCTATCCTTTCGTATGTGCACTGTGCAATATATTGTGATAAACTTTTTGGAAAGATTTTACGAAATATATCATACGGTGTTGCAAGGCATGAAATGCTCTCTGCGATTTTGCAATTACGGCTATTTGTGACCAATTTTCTTGGTAGTAAAAAGTCACTAGTAGAGCTCCAAATAATAGCTTCTACACTAGTGACATCAGGTACAACTGCTTTCTCGTGTTGATAGTTCAGGTTAACATCCTTATCCGAGTAGCCTTGTTTTGATTCACTTGGTCAACTTCAGTGTCACTGTTACTTTATGAGGGATCGTAAAGGCTATCACTTCCACTATTGAAATCAGTACCTGAAAATCGTCGTTCTTTTCGTCTTTCAGAATATCAGCGATTTTATATTTGTTGCCATTTACAGCTCCTAAAAGAAATTAACATTAAACATATATAGGGTCGAAAACTATCTACTGGGACATTAATGTTTGACGCGTACAACGCTTTTATTAAATTGTCTGATCAACGTTCTAGATTGATGGGAAGTGTCATGACTAGTACCTAGGACCTACCAAATTATTTTCTAGCTTTTGATATTATTATTACTTAATGTAAGTATTGTTTTTAATAAACCGTTTAACTTAAAATTTTTTTTTATTATTTTATTTTCAAGATTTTGGGCTTTATTTAATTGCCTATTATTTCTCATTCCATTTAGTTGATTTAGAGACTCATTATTACAAGGACTCTTTCCTGTGTTACAATCTAAGTTCTCAATACATAATCCTTCCAAATACTTTACTCGACTTAGCGCCACGTATGCTTGTCCCTTCTCGAACTCCAAAATATTTTGATGTCACTTCTACCGGACTGTATGTAATATTGGTTTGAAATATGAGCCAAATCGGACCACAAATACGATTTTTTGAATATCTCGATCCTTGCGCCACGTAGGGGCGATTCTTTTCACAGGCTGCTTTCTATTCTTCTATATATTATGTGTTCCAAATATGAGCCAAATCGAACTACAAATACGATTTTTTTGAATATCTCGATCCTTGCGCCAACTAGCGGCGAGTTTTTTATAGATCGCTTTCTTGTCATGTATGTATTATGTGTTCCAAATATGAAACAAATCGGACCATAAATACGATTTGAAATATTTCGATCCATGCGCCAAATATAGGAGTTTTTTTTCTTATTATTGCATTGTCATTGGGTTCAGGACTATATTCCAAGTTTCAAGCTTGTAGCTTATCGGGAAGTTACTTAAATTTCAATTACAAAATTCGTGTCGTCCGGCCTGTCAAGTCAAGCTAAATAAAACCGTTTAAAAAGCGTGAGCACTAAGCACCAAGTTCGATGTGCAAACATGCAGGTGTACGTGGTAAAGTTTTTGTATTAACTAGTACTCGTCCAGTGGTTGAGTTTGAACCACACAAGAGGTGACATTGCCAAAAACTTGTAACTACGAGCTTTTCGAGAAGAGCTTCGTCGGCTTCTAATCGGTAAAAACCGATATCGGAAAATTATTATTTTGTTATAGGCTAACTTTCGATAGCAAATTTATCTTGTGTTATCAGTTTGTTATCGGATTTTGTTTGAGTAGACGTAATTATCAAATTCGTGTTGATTAAAATTCGTATTAAAAAAATATTCTTATTCGTTAATGTTTTAATATTTTGTAACGGAGAAATTTAGGCATGGCTTCTCTTCTTATTTGCGTTGTGGTATTTTTTATTTGATCCTATATTTGAACGAGACGGGACGTATTATGCCGACTGCGAACGGCAACTGCACGGCCTATGAACTTTCACTGAAAAGGTTGTCATGGTAGAAACACACTCAAAGAATTGGCAAATAAGTGCCAAGAAGCAAGAAGAGTCCCCGTTAAGAAAAAAAAAATGTTGCAAACTAGTTGGGTGTTGCTATTTTACGGACTTGAACCAAGCACCTTTGGTTTGATAGGACAGCACGCAACTATCACACAACATCCACCGCCATTTGCGGTGTATCTGCAATGCGACCAGTTTGATTATATCTTTATTTATAATTTTTATTGCTGTATTTGAAAAATTGTTGTCGAGCACCGTAGTTGTTAAGATTGCTTTTGTGTTTGTAGGACAAATTATTTTCTTTCTTGTTGTAATCTTTTGTTTTCAGTCTTGATGTTAAAAAGTGTTGTTTACGCATTATTAATATCAACACTTAGAAAAAATAAGCATATTTTAAACGAACAAAGCATTTCCTAAATAATTCTCCTTGAATTGAGAACATTTTGTGTGGAGTGGGTAAATAATGTACATATATTTATGTATAAAATTTGCTGCTCTTGGGAGCATAATTTGAATAGCCCTGGAGTATTCCTTTGCTAGTACGGACTCCTTCGTTTCACTCTATAAACTTCTTTGTACCGGTATGCCATTTAGATCCTATAGACTTCTTCCTGGCGCGAGAGTAGTTAAAACATAATTTTAGTTTTACCAGGACATTCAGGGAAATTTTAATACACAGCATTTACTTGTACATAAGGGTATTATAACCTTGATTGAATGCAGTTCTGCTTAATGGCATAAAGGGATTACCACACAAAGCAATTGTCCGGCTGCTTGGCTACTTAAAGTTTATTCACTGGTAGAAACTACAGGTCTGTCAAAACACCACTCTCAAAACTCAAACTTAGTCTTTCTTACTTGTTTTAACATTTTCTTAAGTATAACGATTTTGTTTTTGGGTATATTTTTTTCGTAATTTAAACTTTTACTTACATTTTATTATTGCTTTCTTTTTAATTAAATTTGCAAAACAAGTTTTTTTTTGATATATTGAATGTATCCGTCAATTGGTATTTTACAGCTTTTTAAATAAACGATTTTTAATTTGTGTATAAATATATTTGGCAATTAGCCTCGACAGGTCAAAACAAAAAATATTGTTAGGGAAATATTAAAAGTTTGGAAATTATTCTAATTTTTGTGAAAATGATAAAGCTGGTAATAGGGCAGTTAATTTTTTAAATGTAACAGTGGTTTGAGCGATTGGTTATATGCCTTTTGGCGTGCAAAGTACAAATCCAGAGTCCTGGTGGTTCAAGCGGCAACGAGAGTAAAAGCTGGACTTATCATTTTTTCCCTTAAAGCTTTGTCTTATCGTTTTTTTCTATAACAATCAGACATACCGCATCATGCAATGCGAAACAATTTCAGTATCACTTCGGGACTATTTTAGATATTATTTCGGAAAAACTTCCAATCCATTTCGAGACTGTTTGGGAACATCTTTTTGTAGTTGAAGCATCCTTTCGTCCATACTTCCGAATTATTTTGGAAAATAATTCGTAGCCAATGCGTAACAATTTCAGGACAGTTACAGGATCAAAAAATAGTCCCAGAACTATATTGAAAACGTTCCTAATTAGCCTCGAAATGATTCTAAAGTGATGCTATAACTGTTCCGAAATAGTCCTAAAATTATCTCGAAGTTCTTCCTAAATAATACGTAAAAAACCCCAAGTATACCCCAAAGAATGCTTCAACTACCCCAAAATTGTCCCGAAACATTCTCGAAATGTTTTGATGTTTTCCCGAAATGATACCTAAAATATTCCCGATGTGTTCCTAAAATTGTTCCTAATTGAATGGTCTGGTATGTCAGCTTCTTATGGAAAAAAACGATAAGTCAAAGATTTAAGGAAAAAGTTCATAAGTTACTGCCGTTTTATTTTTTTACCGCACTTTTACGGATTATTTGATAAGTTTCGCTCTTATTCGCGAATAAAATGAATACACTTTTTGTCGCCAACCTTTCATATCAATAATATTGTTTTTCTCTTTACCAGATTGTTGCCGCCTCTATAATTTGCGCTGCTGCTTCTGCCGGTGTAAGAAGTGGTTATAATTTAAGAGGTCATAATTCGGGTTAACAAAATATTGTGGCAGCAATTCCAGTTGGCAAATATTACAAAACACATCCTGTAAAGACATATCGGTCGCAAATTATCTCAGCGCCATTGGTAAGGAGGACTAATGTCGGCCGAACTGCTCCAAGCAAAGTTCGTGCTGCACCAACTTTTGTTCGATCCACTCCTGTTATTGCCAAAATAGCTCCAAACATCATTCGCATTGGACCAACCATCATTCATACTGGTCCAACTTTAGTTAAAGTCCAGTCGGCTCCAGCTGTACATGCAGCCCAAACTTACGGCTAAGCAATGGCTATGGAAAATGTGGTTTGCTTAAGTGATATATGTAGAATTATGGTTGAAATAATTGGGAAGTGATCATAGAATTTTGTATTGTCCAGAATTATTTCCTGTTATAAAGTGTGTATGTATGATTTTTGCTGTTTGTCGGCCGGCTGATTTGTATGATTATAGAAAGCGTTTGTAAGAAAGCGAACGCTTAACAAAAAAAAATTAAAAGTTACTGTTAATTTCCTGCTTTTATTGTTGATAATAGCTTTATTATACTCAGTTGAGCAGAGCTCACAGAGTATATTAAGTTTGATTGGATAACGGTTGGTTGTACATATATAAAGGAATCGAGATAGATATAGACTTCCATATATCAAAATAATCAGGATCGAAAAAAAATTTGATTGAGCCATGTCCGTCCGTCCGTCCGTCCGTTAACACGATAACTTGAGTAAATTTTGAGGTATCTTGATGAAATTTGGTATGTAGGTTCCTGAGCACTCATCTCAGATCGCTATTTAAAATGAACGATATCGGACTATAACCACGCCCACTTTTTCGATATCGAAAATTTCGAAAAACCGATAAAGTGCGATAACTCATTACAAAAGACAGATAAAGCGACGAAACTTGGTAGATGGGTTAACGTTATGACGCAGAATAGAAAATTAGTAAGATTTTGGACAATGGGCGTGGCACCGCCCACTTTTACAAGAAGGTAATTTAAAAGTTTTGCAAGCTGTAATTTGGCAGTCGTTGAAGATATCATGATGAAATTTGGCAGGAACGTTACTACTATTACTCTATACGCGCTAAATAAAAATTAGCAAAATTGGATGAAGAACACGCCCACTTTTTAAAAAAAAAATTTTTTAAATTCAAATTTTAACAAAAAATTTAATATCTTTACTGTATATAAGTAAATTAAGTCAAAATTCAACTCCAGTAATGATATGATGCAACAAAATACAAAAATAAAAGAAAATTTCAAAATGGGCGTGGCTCCGCCCATTTTCATTTAGTTTGTCTAGAATACTTTTATTGCCATAAGTCGAACAAAAATTTACCAATCCTTCTCAAATTTGGTAGGAGCATAGATTCTATGACGGTAACTGTTCTCTGTGAAAATGGGCGAAATCGGTGGAAGCCACGCCCAGTTTTTATACACAGTCCACCGTCTGTCCTTCCGCTCGGCCATTAACACAATAACTTGAGCAAAATCCGATATATCTTCACTAAACTTAGCCCACGTACTTACCTGAGCTCACTTTTTCTTGGTATAAAAAATGGGCGAAATCTGACCATAACCACGCCCACTTTATCGATATCGAAAATTACGAAAAATGAAAAAAATGCCATAATTCTATACCAAATACGAAAAAAGTGATGAAACATGGTAACTGGATTGGTTTATTGACGCAAAATATAACTTTGGAAAAAACTTTGTAAAATGGGTGTGACACCTACCATATTAAGAAGAAGAAAATGAAAAAGTTCTACAAGGCGAAATCAACAGCCCTTGGAATCTTGGCAGGAATACTGTTAGTGGTATTGCATGTATAAATAAATTAGCAGTACCCGACAGATGATTTTCTGGATCACCTGGTCCACATTTTGGTCGATATCGCGAGAACGCCTTCACATATACATCTAAGGGCCACTCGCTTTTAAAACCCTCATTAATACCTTTAATTTGATATCCATATCGTACAAAAACATACCAGAGTCACCCCTGTCCCACCCTAATGGCGATATCTCGAAAAGGCGTCCACCTATAGACCTAGTGTCCACTCCCTCTTAAAATGCTCAGTAACACCTTTCGTTTGATACCCATATCGTACAAACATTCTAGAGTCACCCCTGGCCCACCCTAATGGCGATATCTCGAAAAGGCGTCCACCTATAGACCTAATGCCCACTCCCTCTTAAAATGCTCAGTAACAGCTTTCGTTTGATACCCATATCGTACAAACATTCTAGAGTCACCCCTGGCCCACCCTAATGGCGATATCTCGAAAAGGCGTCCACCTATAGACCTAGTGTCCACTCCCTCTTAAAATGCTCAGTAACACCTTTCGTTTGATACCCATATCGTACAAACATTCTAGAGTCACACCTGGCCCACCCTAATGGCGATATCTCGAAAAGGCGTCCACCTATAGAACTAAGGATTACTCCCTTTTAAAATACTCATTACCACCTTTCATTTGATACCCATATCGTACAAACACATTCTAGAGTCACCCTGGCCCACCCTAATGGCGATATCTCGAAAAGGCGTCCACCTATAGACCTAATGTCCACTCCCTCTTAAAATGCTCAGTAACACCTTTCGTTTGATACCCATATCGTACAAACATTCTAGAGTCACCCCTGGCCCACCCTAATGGCGATATCTCGAAAAGGCGTCCACCTATAGACCTAATGTCCACTCCCTCTTAAAATGCTCAGTAACACTTTTCGTTTGATACCCATATCGTACAAACATTCTAGAGTCACCCCTGTCCCACCCTAATGGCGATATCTCGAAAAGGCGTCCACCTATAGACCTAATGCCCACTCCCTCTTAAAATGCTCAGTAACACCTTTCGTTTGATACCCATATCGTACAAACATTCTAGAGTCACACCTGGCCCACCCTAATGGCGATATCTCGAAAAGGCGTCCACCTATAGAACTAAGGATTACTCCCTTTTAAAATACTCATTACCACCTTTCATTTGATACCCATATCGTACAAACACATTCTAGAGTCACCCTGGCCCACCCTAATGGCGATATCTCGAAAAGGCGTCCACCTATAGACCTAATGCCCACTCCCTCTTAAAATGCTCAGTAACACCTTTCGTTTGATACCCATACCGTACAAACATTCTAGAGTCACCCTTGATCCAGCTTTATGGCGATATCTCGAAAAGGCGTCCACCTATAGAACTAAGGATTACTCCCTTTTAAAATACTCTTTACCACCTTTCATTTGATACCCATATCGTACAAACACATTCTAGAGTCACCCTGGCCCACCCTAATGGCGATATCTCGAAAAGGCGTCCACCTATAGACCTAATGCCCACTCCCTCTTAAAATGCTCAGTAACACCTTTCGTTTGATACCCATATCGTACAAACATTCTAGAGTCACCCTTGGTCCACCTTTATGGCGATATCTCGAAAAGGCGTCCACCTATAGAACTAAGGATTACTCCCTTTTAAAATACTCCTTACCACCTTTCATTTGATACCCATATCGTACAAACACATTCTAGAGTCACCCCTGGCCCACCCTAATGGCGATATCTCGAAAAGGCGTCCACCTATAGACCTAATGCCCACTCCCTCTTAAAATGCTCAGTAACACCTTTCGTTTGATACCCATATCGTACAAACATTCTAGAGTCACCCCTGGCCCACCCTAATGGCGATATCTCGAAAGGGCGTCCACTTATAGACCTAATGCCCACTCCCTCTTAAAATGCTCAGTAACACCTTTCGTTTGATGCACATATCGTACAAACACATTCTAGAGTCACCCCTGGCCCACCCTAATGACGATATCTCGAAAAGGCGTCCACCTATAGACCTCATGCCCACTCCCTCTTAAAATGCTCAGTAACACCTTTCGTTTGATACCCATACCGTACAAACATTCTAGAGTCACCCCTGGCCCACCCTAATGGCGATATCTCGAAAAGGCGTCCACCTATAGACCTAATGCCCACTCCCTCTTAAAATGCTCAGTAACACCTTTCATTTGATTCCCATATCGTACAAACACATTCTAGAGACACCCCTGGTCCACCTTTATGGCGATATCTCGAAACGGCGTCCACCTATGGTACTAAGGATCACTCCTTTTCAAAATACTCATTAACAGCTTTCATTTGATACCCATATCGTACAAACACATTATAGAATCACCCCTGGTCCACCTTAATGGGGACATCTCGAAAAGGCGTCCACCGATAGACCTAAGGCCCACTCCCTCTTAAAATGCTCAGTAACACCTTTCATTTGATACCCATATCGTACAAACAAATTCTAGAGTCAGCCCTGGTCTACCTTTATGGCGATATCCCTAAATGGCGTTCATCCATAGAACTATGGCCTACTCTCTCTTAAAATACTCTTTAATACCTTTCATTTGATACACATGTTATACAACCACATTCCAGGGTTACCCCAGATTGATTTTCCTTATTTTGTCTCCATAGCTCTCAACTGAGTATGTTATGTTCGGTTACACCCGAACTTAGCCTTCCTTACTTGTTTTTTTTTTACATTTATATAATTATGCACTTAAAATTTATGTAGACTGCTAAGTGCACACTTATGAAATTGGTGCACACAAAATTTGTACTCAAAAGTATGTTTCCACTACTCTCCACTTTCAGCTTTGGAATGCGTAATACAATTACCGAAAAGGTTTGTGTCTCCACTATTTCTCCATACACTATTACTATGTTTAATTAACGAAGACCGTTTTTTTTTGTCGCAAATGAAAAGCACGTCTAATGTATACTTTTTTGGAAGTTTTCGCACAAAGAATTAGCGAGAGGAAGTAAATGCCAATATAATGTTGAGTAAATGCTTTTAGAACGTGAGAAAAATCTGAGACTAGATAAAGATATGATGCCGCTGCGTTCAAAAGGACTTTTCTTGGTAGATATATACTGCACACTTATTTGAACAATTCGGGTTGCCTAAAAATCATGTTATTGGCAACCACTGCTAGGCAACTGCTTCTTCCAATAAGACCATATTCTGAACCAAAGCGTTTTCATCCATTCGCACAACATGTCCTAGCCAATGCAGACGCTGCATAATGATTACTTAAACTATACAAATGTATGCGTAGAGCCCGTATATCTCATCTTTCAATTTTCAAAACTTCTTACTGAAATAGTTATGTTTTCAGCTAAGCAGACGCGCAGGATTACTTCCCCTTTTCTCCGAGAGATAGACGTCTACAAGGGAAATTACATATCGAATCCCCTTCTTTTCTTTAGTCGTAACTTCAACAATTGCAGTTTTCAAGCCATCATTTAAGCTTCGATACGTTAGTAAATGCCTTTTTATGACTACCGTAAGTACAATAGGTTTTTGGGTTAAGTGAAGCCCAATGTTCTGAGAGAGACGTCCGCAGGAATCGCTCTCACTGCCGCCGTAGTATGGTGATAGCGTGCTTAGAAACAAGTTGTTTCAATTAGAAACAAGTTTTTCTAAGCGGGTACGCCCTCGATAGTGATTTGGCAAACACTCCCAGAGTATGTTTGCCATGAAAATTTACCTGCCCTGCAGTTGCCACTCGGAGACGGCGTAAAACATGTAGGTCCCGTTACGCTAGGTTGTAGGAAAAATTAAAAAGGGCACGACGCAAATTAGAAGGGAAGCTCGGCCTAAAGTGTCTTCAGAGGTTATTACACCTTGTATCTACAATACCTTACTAGATTCGATATTATATTTGCTGAACACAGATTCCAAAGAGCCTGACACTCGAATGTACGCTTAAGGTCCGTGCTTTTTTGCCGTTATGTGTTAACATGTTGAGCGATTGGTTGCTGTGCTGCCCGCGAGGAGAGGTCTCGGAACCATTTTGAGGGGCTTTCTTCTGGAATCAAATATCTTATAAAGATGCGTGGATACGTGTGTCCTATGGCTGTTCAACAAAAATAAATAGATAAAATGTTGTCAAAAATCCAAGTCTATTTGGCTCAAACTATACATACATACATATATAAGTATATGCCTTCCGTACATTAATCTGCATAGAATTTTGAAAAAGGAAGCAGGAATCCAATATTCGGCAGAGATATTCCGTATATCAGGAAATTAAGGGGGAAGTTGTAGAATGAGTGGGAGCGGGAGTGGAACTAAGAGTGAGAGTGGTAGTAGGGATTTGGATTTGGAAGTGGCAGGGAGAAAAAGAATGAGAAGGAAATGGTGATAAAGGGAATAACAGGCAAGAATAGGAAGAGAAATTGAATGAGAGTTGGAGTGGGAATGGTAGTGTAAGTGGAAGTTGGAGTGGTAGTGGTAGAGGTAACGGGAGTAAGATTGGTAGTAAGAGCGGGAGTTCAAACGGGTTTGGAAGTGGGAGAGAGAAGTAGAATGAGAAGGAGATTGGAAAAAGGGGAATAACAAACAGGAATAAGAAGAGAAGTGGAAGAAGAAGAAGACGAGTATAGGATAGGGAATGATAGAGGTAAACGAAAACCACTTACACTAGTTTATTTTATATAAAAAAATTATGTACCATCAGCATTTTTTCCCTCGAACCATTTGGCTTGATCAATAAACCAGCTGATGTCATTTTTCAAGCTTTTAGTTATTAAGATCGGACCGCAAAGAACTAGCTCAAGTTTGGTACTTGCTTTTCGAAAATGCTTGACACTCGCAGAGTGGATCGAAAACTTGGTGCGACATTTCTGCCACTATTTTGAAGCTCGTGCGATTTGCTAGAGGTGAAATATCTTAATCATTGTTTTGGTATTTTATATTTCGTTTGCTTTTGAAACTAATTTCCACTTGCTATTCGAAACATATTATTAAAAAATATTAAAACATCACAAGTAGCTCTAAGGTATTGTTATGTTAAGTTTATCTGCTTATGTTTTAAAATCTTTTGTTTAAGGAATAAATGGTCTCTTATTTGCATTAAATTTGATTTCCTCTTGCTATTAAAAAGCGACTTCGATAATATTAAAAGTGTATTAATTTATGAATGGACGCTAGACCTCTTTCAGTTTAATTGCAATTTTTATTTATTTAATTTTTAGTATAAATATCTGTATCATTTAATAATTGAGACATACAACAAACAGTAGTTGACAAAACCGTGGAGATTACAGTTCAGTCGGAACTTTAGATATTTTTTAAAGCATTACAAATTTCCTATAAAATGTTCAAATTGGTAAGCAATATTTCGGTTAATGGTCTGGTTTAGTGAATGCTGATCTTATATTTATAACTTCCTCCTTTTCAGATAATTGCCCTTTCCGCTCTTTTCGTTGTTACCTCAGCTGGTTACATACGTGATAACGGAGCTGGTGGTCATGGCCATGGTTTAAGTTATAGTGGCGCTATATCACCATCTTACTACCATTCGTCTTATGAACCTGCTCCACATTATGTGAAAATTTATAGCGCTCCCATCGTATCCGTACCAGTTGTGAAGACAATTACGCCAGCCTACAAGACATACAAACTGGTAGAAAATGCCCCAGTACATATCGTGCCAGTTGTTTACTCGCTTAATAGCTATTCGGATCACTATGGTATCCATTAGTCAATGTTTGTGGAAGAAAATGCCTGTTGAAGCTATGTATAATATTTGTTGATATAATTGAGTGAAAATGATATCGACGTAATTGAGTTTATTTTAATAAATGTTGAAATTGAATATTTTGTTTATTTCTTGCGCTTTGAATGATTATAAAACGTTTAAGTTAAAGCCTATGAAAAATGGGCACATAAAACTTCAATAGTTATACCTGCCTGACAAAAGAGGTGACTCGAATGGAAACACCCGAAAGTTGAAGGTACCAAAGAGTCGATCGCAAGTCTTTTTGGTAGCACAAGGTGGTAGGATCAAAGCGTAAACGATTCATGTATGGCAAAGAACATGCGTAATGCTTTGTTTTCACTATGTCAAAATCACTGACATCAAATACTGACATAACTGTCACCATGGCGATTTGGTGTCAAATGTGTTTTCATTACATATTAAAAACTGGAATGAAGTCGATATAGCAGTGTGTGATAAAGACTGTCATCAAATTGTGGTGTCAGTCGATTGACATCCAGTTTTCACCACTGACGTCAAACGTTAAGTAAATATTTTTGACAGCGACGTGGTCATTTCGGGAAATAGGATCATTTGGGGTACCTACCGGAATCATTTCTGGTTGGTTTTCGGGTTCCGTCTGGGATCCCATCGGGGTCATTTCGGTACTTTTTCGGGATCATTTGGGGTACCTTCCGGCATCATTTCTAGATATTTTGGGTATCCGTCCATGATCCCGTCGGGGTCATTTTGGAACTTTTTCTTGATTAATACGGGATCATTTGGAGTACCTTCCGGCATCATTTCTAGATGGTTTTGGGTATCCGTCCATGATCCCGTCGGGGTCATTTCGGGACTTTTTCGCGACTAATACGGGATCATTTGGGGACCCTTTCGGCATAATTTCTGGAGGGATTTCGGGTTAAGTCCGGGATTCCATCGGGGTCATTTCGGTACTTTTTCGGCATCATTTCTGTGGTTCTCTGGATAAGTCTCGAATCGTGTCGTTGTCATTTCGGGTTTTTTTGGGACTATTCCCGGAACTTTTGGGGACCCTTCCGGGGGCATTTCTGGATGGTTTCCACGATCCGTCCGTGATATCGTCAGGGTCATTTCGTGGCTTTTTCTGGATAAATTCGGGATAATTTGTTGGATCCTGTCAGGTTTTCAGCTCATATAGATCTTTTTGTTTTACTCTATTACAAAAATAAAGTGCATTAGACAGAAAAAATGTTTAAACAGATAATATGATAAGCAGGCTAACGGGAATAGCCCATATATTTCATTTTCTCCTTGCGGACGGGGCCGCGGGTAAAGGCTAGTAAATTTATAAAGAAAAAAGGACTCACGCGGAAAGAGCAGCGCAGGCTGTTTCACTTGGCAGATACCTCAAATCGCGACATCTTTAAAATATTCGCCACATCTTGAGCCTCCTCAAATTCCGGTCCCTCTATTGAGGCGAAAGAAAATTCAAGGTCCCCTCCCTGACCTCTACTTCCTACAATAGCTTCTCCGTTTGCTCGGCTGCCCATTTTTCAGTCAGTTTTCTCACCCGCTTCCTTTTTTCAGTGGTACTACCGACTGGGTGAACGAAAATTGCAGAATTTGAAGCTGACTCATCCATTACGTCTTCCAACTACCCCAACCCCAAACGGCAACCTTACTCAAAAATGTCCATACCTTTCGTTTGATTCCCATATCGGTATATGTCATGCAATTTTTTTTTAAATTTCGAAAAGGTGGCAACCTTGTGAAACATTCTGAGTGGCAACACCTAAGTAGAAAGTCTTAGAAGATGATACATTATCTCTGTGCCAAATTTCATTTAAATCGGTTGAGCCGTTCCCGAGATCGTTCGGATATACAAAGAAACAAGAAATGCTCGTTTAGTGACAAATTTGCCAGCATGTTGGCAAATCTGTTTTGTATGTCAAACGTTGCCAACTGCGCTTGCAAACTGAAATTTGGTCGCTTTCACTTGTATGCCATTTTCTCTGACAGTGAGCTGTCATACCTGACTGCAAACGCAACTGACACTATTTCGCAGCCCGTTTTCATTATTTTGGCAATATTTGACAATATATATGCCATAATGAAAACAAGGCTTAACACCCCCATAAATATTTGAGAAGGAGGGCAAAAGCTTACTCAACTTAAGCTCTCACCAAAGTTTGTATTTTAGTCATCAAGTGGGCGCCTGTCATTGTGACATCGGCTAAGTTCATAAGTATGCAATTACTACCAATACAATTACAATAATGTGTTCGTACTGTAAGCTGAGTTTTCGACCCGCCACGTTAACTACTTCAAATACAAATTAAAAGCAAGCCTTTGATGATATATTTCTTTCTCAGAACCCTTATAAAGAAGGGTTCCGCTAAATAGTTGTTTGATGTCCACGTTGGTGCTAAATGCTAATGTTAACTTACATATTTATTTAATTGGTGCTTAACCGCTTAAACAGTTATGACTACCCAACAAGGCGTGCCAATCGCTGCTTCGCTTTGCAAACTGGCGCCAATTGGTAATACTAATATAATTAAAATTGTTTTCAACCTGGTTGTTGTTGTTGTTGTTGTTGTATTAACGATAATGACACTCGCCGAAGGCTTAAGGGATTGATACCAATGTTGATGGTCTTTTGCCGGATATAGATCCGGTACATTCTGGTAACAAAGCACCATTAAGTTACTAGGCCGACCATCTCGGGAACGATTTATATGATCACATTAAATCTTTAAGGCCATCCCTCCCTCCCCATACCCTAGTTCCATGAGGAGCCTGGGATGGCCAAAGCCTCGTCTGTTAATGAGAGAGGATTCACCGCGGGTAGGTGAGGTTGACAATTGGGTTGGAGGAGCTATATATTGCGATGGCAATCCCTTCAGAGGGTTGCGCTACACAATCCCTTTTCCCTGGTTCTTCCAGAGGATTGGGGGGCCACCCTCTTCCTCTGCTTCCGTAGAGAGGTTCCGATAAGAATAATTTCTCTGCCGGAGCATTATCTTTCATTCGCATTATATGGCCTAACCAGCATAGCCGATGTGCTCAAAATTAAACCTTCTTCTGTAAATGCCGTCGCCAAGACGTAGAGATCTGTTTGTCTTTCGAAGAACTTGTTTCTCGAACAAAGCGACTTCCTCATATGTTGTCAGTGTCGCTGGTTCTGCATCTTACATCAGAACGATACTTTGAGTGACCTATAGGGCACAATTTTCATTTGCCTACTTAGTCCAAATTACCATTTATTGGCAAGAGAGATTTTTCACTAGATTTCAAGTGTTATGTTGTTGCTCATGCTAATGCGGCATCCAAAATAAATGAAGTTGGTTACTATTTGCAAATTATGGCTATAAGCAGTGGCGTAATTGTCAGGACGCAAATGCGCTAACCCTTTGCTTGATGACAAGCGGTAATTCGTGTTGCCCTCATTCACTATCAAAATCATATTTTCTGATTTTTCTCCAGTTTTGAGTATGCAGTACTTACGCTTGTTTATGTCGATGACGAGAAGATCGTAAGTTTATGCCACAAATGGCAAGTTCTGCAGCCTTTCTTATTTTCTCCAGCAACAAATCGCGGTACATGTATGTGGCCCCCGTCTAAAATATCGTTAAGTCTCGAAAGGCTTGGAGATGTCCTTCTTAGTTTTGATTGAGCTGTTAGTAGTGCTCATCTTCTTTTTGCACAGCCATATAAGTTTTGAAATCAAGTTCAGGTATAGCGGCATATAGGCAGCGTCTTTTCGTGCTGATAAGATCTTATCATTTAATTTATGCTGGGTTTGAACTTTTTGTACGATATGCTTGAAAAAACCATCTACCGTGGTCATTGGTTTGCAGGATCCCCTATTTACACAAATTTATTTCTAGTCACGTGATGTATGGCGTAACCTCATGAAATTGATGTTATTGGCATTCAGATTTTTCTAGCGTATAAAGGGGAGAAATTGAGTCTTTTAGCGAGCGAGGGCAAGAACAAATAAGACTTTGTTGAGACTGGGCAGCCACTTCAATGTCGACCGATATTAATTTTATACTACAAAATTCTTCGTTGGCCAAAACTATAAATTCATTAAAGAATGACTCTAACCAGCAAATACTACTTTGGAGTAAGCGCTAGGGAGAGAATCTCGGACTTAATTTTTTCAAATCTATATTGCTCTAAATTATTACATCATTATTATATATACAAAAACAATGGCAATTAAACCTTACCGCTATGAATTTTGTAAAAAGAACATATTTGCTTGGTTAGCGCATGTATCTTACAGTTAAAAAATTTACACAACTATATGATTTGCAACTATTATATAACTAATGCGGCAGTTACCCACCGACGGGTGCCGTACGTAAGGACGTTTGTCGTACGAACCACGTTTGACCGAATTCTCAAGCCCGTAGAAATCAATGTGTGCGTCCGTGTACATGTACATAACATATTTGTGTGTGTATTGTTTACAGATAAGCACTGTTGCCATTGGCCATTTTGTATGTATGCTTATGGAAACATCAACTTTTTCTAATTTAATTTTTGATATTGTAAAAGGCCGGAATACATATTAAATAAGTATAAATAGATTAAATATTTATAATCAGCACTTTCACATAATTATTTCGAATTATTTTCACAATTTTTCAAACTTTAATTAGGTGTTTTTGCATAAAACTGCAAACGGTCAAAAATTAGTGCACAAAAGTTTACTACGCAACTCTGTCTAGTGAGAGAGCGATCAGCTGACACGTTCTTACGGAAAAAATCAAAATTGTTTTGATTTCTACGTTCCGCGCTCCGTACGTACGGGCGTTGCACGTCGGTGAGTTTTCGTTTACATTGCACACTCATAAGATAGGTCGTGTCAGCTGACACGTTTTTGGTACGTACGTTCGTGAGTAACTGCCGCATAACTGTACATTTTGCAATAATTAATGCAATGAGGTTGTTTACATTATATTTTTTTAGTTTATTTATTATTAAAAAAAGCTCTAAGTTCGTAGACTTCACGGCAAAAAGCGTTTCACTGCCAATAAGTAAACAATAACATAATAAAAGTAAGGACAGACTGTCTTCTGCTGTGCCAAATACATCGTACCTTTTATGAACGGCAGCAGAGCATATATATAAAATTCAAATTATGTATGTATCTATGAATGTAGGTATACATAGGGTTGCGTTCTAAACGGATCAACCGATCCTAATCAAATTAGAAACACCCATAAGAAACCTTCCAAGGATGGGCATAAATGAAAAAATAAAAATAATTTCGATACTTAAAAGGGGCGTTGCACCTCCCATACAGATGGAGTATTTGATACTGGAAGTATTCATGCTAGAACAATGAATTCAATAAAGAGTTACGTGAGGTCAATTCCTAACACGACCAAGAAAATGTGGGGTAAGGAATAAGCGGTCGTTGCAACTTCCATACAAATGGAATATTTCATACGGCATATCTAGGGATGTTGTAATGGTAGGGTAATAAAAATTCGTAAGGAGCTACACACATGACGTTAAGCCCTATCAAAAGAAAAAAAAAGAAGACTTGGCACCTTTCCTACAAGTGAGATGAGGTGGCTTTTAAGTGTTGGTTAGTGAGAGAAAAGCTTCTTGGAAAATGTATCATCCTGTACGTGATGACGACAGCGAATATCGAAGGTGGTATGTATGATGAATTGTATGAACTTTACGCAGATATGATGATAGTGCGGCGAATATCAACCCTGACGTTTCGCTGGCTAGTTCATGTTATGAGAATATACGAAGATGCTAAGGCTAAAAAAGTATTTCAGTCGATACCTCAGTTTGGAAGCAGAAGGAGGAGCTGATCTCCACTGAGTTGGGAGAGGCAGGTGGAGGAAGACTTGACCTCTCTTGGTGCTCCTAATTGGCGTTAGTTATCGTGACTCGCTAGGAAACGGCCAAAATCGCTCTGGCACATCAAAGCGAAACCGATCTATTTTAGTTTACTATAACACAAGTTATTCTCTCAGAACTGAACTTAATCTTAAAAATAATTAAGCGATTATGTTTTAACACAATTAATGAATTTTGTTGCTGCAATAAATGCTATCAATAAAATTACCATTACAAATAGAGCAGTGTTTAAATATAAATGTTGTCATATAATAAACGCCAGTGTCTTATAATAATTTGAGCGTCTCTTTCAAGCTACCTATTGTTATTGCAGAGAGTTAGTAGCAGCTCGCTGTCGTCTAAGCTCATGCGCTCTGTCACAGATTTTATGCGACATTTTGATCTTTTTTTTAGTGTTTTTGTTTTCCATAACTACCAACAGCAAACCAACCCCTTAGCTTGCGAACTTAAGTCGACAGATCGCTAATATACAACGTAACTGCAAGTTTCATTACATATTACATTTTGCTGTTGTTGGTATATCGCTGGGGCGTTTTTTCACCGTTTGTTTGTTGTAATGGCCGCGTCACAACCAACTTATTCATATAGATACGTTCAATGCATTCTTATGCATAATGAGTACATGGCACGTATTTTTATGGAGAACGGCAGATCGTGTAACACAGGTGCCATATGACATACAAAAGGTGGCAATCTTCAACTTTGTCTACATTTAAGGTTTAAGGAGAAGAGTTCAACATTTTCTTTGGCAATGATTGCTTTCATTCTTTGCATGTGAAATAATTTTCCTAATACTTTGCCATCATCCCTTCGCAAAGATCCTGAGTCAGATAAATAATTTTTCATATAAATGCAACAACAAAGATATGAGCCAGATAAATCCAGATAGAAATCCAATTCAATTTGTTAGCTAGATAACTTGTTAATTTCTTATCTTAAGTTTGGCAGCACTGCCTTTTATAAACATACTCTTTCAAAATTAAATATCGCTGCTTTGTTTTTAGACGTATGTGCAGGCTCGTCGAGAGGAGGGCGGGAATGGGGGGATTCCCCCGGGCCCGGGGTTTCTCAGGGGGCCCGCGATTTAGAGGTACTAACACATTTTTTTTTAATTTAGGAGAGTTAGTTGTTCCATGTGCAAATTTTAAGCCGAATTTCAAAAGCTACGAATATTGATAATGATTTTTTGCCTGGGCCTGAGGAGACAAGAAAAACATCAAACAAATTGTATGTTTACATGAATCCGAAATCGTAAAGTTTCCGTGGTGGCACTGATGGAGGTTCATCTTCAAAAAGTTTTCCAACAATACCACCAACTCTATATCAAAGTACAGATTATTTAAACGACTTCGATATCGGTACCGTGAATAATGAATTTTTTCGATCTGAAGAAGTCAACAAAATAATACGTCGAGGTCATCAAAAGTGTCCTGTTATTTTTCCTCGTGATTGTCAGGACGATGCATTTCCTACCTCGTTGTTAAACAGAATATTGCCAAATGGAGAGAAAGTGAAGAGTGACTGGTTAGTGTGGAGTGCCAGTAGCAATGCTTTTTATTGCCTACCGTGTCGTCTGTTAAGTACCAATACTTCAAATCGACCTAAAATTTGTTACGCGGATAATCGAAATTCGACGTATGGAAGAAGCTATACTATAAACTGCCATCACACGAAAATACTCAAGATCACATTAAATGTTATATTCATCTTTACAAAATCTAATTCAAAAGGAGGCTACAATTGATACACTTACCAATGAACAGCTAATCACTGAAACTCAAAAGTGGAAAGAAATTTTATATAGAATTTGGACACTATTTTATTTTTGGGTGAAGGGCCCTAAGTTTCAAAGGCGAAAGTATATATCAAGGTGAACGAAAAAATCGAGATATTTTGGGCATCTAAGATCTCATACGCCATCATGATCCGATACTTATAGATCATTTGGAGAAAGTTAGGATTTCACAATGATAGCTCAAACGTTTACAAGTTCACTATCTTTCTTCGGACATTCAGAACGAGTTTAAAGAAATTTGTGCAAAGCACGTGAGGGAAACTATATTAGATCAGGGCAAGAAAGCCAATTATTTTGCTATTATCGTTGATGCTATGCCTGACGCTAGTCACGTTGACTACGTACATTTTTAGCTATCTCCATTTCAATACGAAAGCAACAAATTTTACAATTCAAGGCGCTATAACCTCCGAAGAGATATAAGGCCGAGCTTCTCTCCAATGTGCGTCGTGCTCCTCTAGATTCTCCCTACAAATTGGCCGAATGGGATCTACATGTTTTATGTCGACTCCGAAGGCATCTACATTTCAGATCAGTTTTCACAGAGAGCTTTTCATGAAAGAAATACACCCGGAGCGCTTGCAAAACACTGCCGAGGGGCGACCCCGCTTAGAAAAATTGTCATCTAATTGAAAAACCTTATATCTAAAATTTTGATATGCTTTACCCGGGGTGTGAGCCCAGGGCATACGGTGTGGCAGGCGGAGCACGCTACGATCACACCACGATGGCCGGTGGCTGCCATCTAAATATGTTCAAAATCTGTATACGATTTCCCCAACATTTGTGTTGCTTTACGTATCTTTTGCACTATTTCCGTCGCTGTAGCTAGTGCAGAAGGTTTCTTCAGCGTCCTTTCAAGAACTAAAACTTTCATAGATCGTGCTCATCTCAAGAGCGAGTTTCAGGACTTCCCACGCTTTGTGTTGAATCCGTTTTGGCAAGACAGTTAAATTTTGATATTACATATTATAAAAATTTTGCAGCGAAAAAGCAAGTAAAGCCACTCCTTGATATCCGAACTTACTATATTGAATATTTAAATTTTATAATCATCATTAAATTTATCAGAAATGTATTAAAATGTTACCAAATATCTATAAAAGATTATTTGAAACAATAGTATAGTATAAATAGTGAATATTTTGTGTTAATTTTATTGTCAGCTGTTAGTCCAAAAATCATTTAGTTGATGTGGCAAACATTTTTTTTTGATGTAATCCATCAATAATGATTCATGAATGAGACGTCATTAATTCAATCAAATCATTTCAAATGTATTAGTCAAATGTATTAGTGGATTTTTTATAGGGGGCCCGTAAATTGTTTAGTCCCGGGCCCGGATTTTCTCTCTACGGCCCTGCGTATGTGGTAAATGAAACCCAACAGCGACATCTGCCTATCACAACTCATGTGTAAAAAAATATCACCCCCTCTATTTCTCAAGTCTCCTAATGAGTCAGAGCATTCCCGTGAGAATTGAGCGTGATACGGAGCTTAAAAAATAACTCGTTGATAGCTAATATGTCAGCAACTATTTGTCTTGTATGTTGTTGTTGTTGTAGCGATATGGTTGCTCCCCGAAGGCTTTAGGGAGTGTTATCGATGTGATGGTCCTTTGTCGGATAGAGATCCGGTACGCTCCGGTACCAAAGCACCATTAAGGTGCTGGCCCGACCATCTCGGGAACGATTTATGTGGCCACATTAAACCTTCAGGCCGTCCCCTCCCTCCCCAACCCAAAGTTCCATAAGGAGCTTAGGGTCGCCAGAGCCTCGTCTGTTAGTGAAACAGGATTCGCCGCGGAGAGGTGAGGTTGACAATTGGGTTTGGAGAAGCTATATATTGCGCTGGCAACCTGCAGGGTTGCGCTACACAGCCCCTTGAATCTGGTACTTTAGTCGCCTCTTACGACGGGCATACCTACCGCAGGTATATTCTGACCCCCTAACCCGCTGGGGATTTTTCTTGTATAGTGAGCATAACCGTATTTTTTCACGAATATATTCATCGGCGAATATATTCATCTGTGGGTAAAAAAATACTTATCATCATTTAGATAATGTATAGAAAACCCATCTAACTGCAAATATTGAATACTCGATGGAGTGGTAAATAACTACATAGCTACAAAACGGGTTGTATTTAATAGCGGAGATATGCACCTCTGTTCGGCATAGTGTATAACCTATAGCTGAATTGGTTGCCATGAATAAAGGACGCACACCATTTTTGGTCACAGAAGTTTAGAATAGTGTCGATATAAAATGAAGAGACACATTTCAGTTGCAACTGAGTATAATGCATAATACACATTGAAGCAGTGCTAAGTGCTGATAAAGTTATACACTAATCAGTCCAAATACAGTTTAAGTGCATACATATATATATATATATATATATATGTAAAAAAACACAGCTAATGTTTATAACAATGCTTTGCGAAATTCTGTATATGCACGAGCAAGGCTAAATAAGTTTCAATTGATTAGTCTGAAGTTCCTTTATATTTTTGGAAAGCAACACCTTGCGTGTTTGTGGCGATGTTACTATCATGCATAAGATTGCGTTGAACGCACAAATAAGAAAAAGTTCATTCTGACTCGGCCATAATATGCGCATTTGTTATAAACTCTTTTTTTTGTTGTGAGTGGCTGTTGCTTGAGTTAACTCTTTATGATTTGGCTTACAACTTGATTTTTATTTATTTTTCATATGCCAATTTTTCTTATGTGTCACAACAAAAACTATGTATGTATATGTGTTAGTGTCGCTTATGTGTTTGTGTTTTAGCTTTTCGCCAAATAATAAGAATTTTTCTGAGATTTTCGTGTATAAATATCAAACACAATTGCTGTGTGGAAGCATAACCAAATTTGCAGTAAACAAGAACTAGTTGTTAGTGTTGCTAAAAGTGTAGTGTCCTTTGCGTAAAAAATATCCTTCAAAATGTTCAAATTGGTAAGCAATGTTTTAGGCAACGAAGTTAGTAAAGTTATTGTGTAAAACTGTTTTTGGTCAGTGGAAAAGTTGAGTTACTATCAAAGTAGCAATCATTGTAAAAAAGTTTAAAAATTACAGAACTATGCTATTATGTGCTACAAACTGTGACTGAAATAAAGTTCTCTATTAAAAAGTGAAACTCTAAGGGATTACACCCAAAAAGTGAGAAGAATTTATGCATTTGTAGGACTTTACATGCCGATGCAAACAACGATTTTGACAATTTGCACTTATTTTTTGATGATTTTATAAAAAACAAATAATACTTCAAAAAGAATAACACTGCTCATAAGTCAGTATCTACAGATGCGAAAATAAAAATAGCAGTGAAACCTTTTATAAAATCTCGACAACTAAATTTATTTGTTTTTAAGTTCGATATTTTCAATAAAAACATCAATGAATTTAGTAACAGAAAACCAAACTCAAAACCATTTTTAGAAACACGCGAAAATCTTACGAAAATGTCGCATTTTTTTACGAGTTCTCTGAGTACATTTGTTTTTGTTTTATCGGCCTACTAAGAAAGAATTCCAGGATCGAGGTCAAGGTCTATAACATAAAAAACATTTTTTTTAGTTCTTCTATAAGTGAAAACCCCGCTGCGAAGACCTGCCTTCGAAATTGATCTATCTGCGCAGCTATTCAAAATTTAAATTAAAAAAAATAATAACAATTGTTTTTGTTTTTATCGGCCTATTGATAAATCATTCAAGGTTCGAGTCGAGCTCAAGGCCAGAACAATAATTTTTTCTAATGATAATTATTGTTATTTTTTAATTTTTCTAAATTTGAAAAATTGTATTTTGTTTTTGGAATAGTAAGTAGAACATTTTTCAGACAACCTGACATAGCTGCGCAGATAGATCCATTTCGAAGGGTGCTAAGCCTTCATCATCAGTACGCTTTAGGCATGCTGCGCTAACCATTTAGCTATACAGCGGTGGTTTGTTTGACTGGCAAATTTGCTACTTCTATTCCTTTTTACCAACTATATTTATTCAGTGTTGCGCCATCTGGTGCAAATTGTTAATAAACCATGAGCACTTGGGAATGTCAAACAAAGTAATTGACAATAAACAAAAATCCAGCATTATCAGTGATTTGCACCAGATGGCGCAACACTGAATAAATATAGTTGGTAAAAAGGAATAGAAGTAGCAAATTTGCCAGTCAAACAAACCACCGCTGTATAGCTAAATGGTTAGCGCAGCATGCAGGTTGTCTGAAAAATTTTCTACTTACTATTCCAAAAACAAAATACAATTTTTCAAATTTAGAAAAATTAAAAAATAACAATAATTATCATTAGAAAAAATTATTGTTCTGGCCTTGAGCTCGACTCGAACCTTGAAAAAATAATAACTTTTAAATTATAGAAAAATTAAAAAAAAAAACAACAATAATTATCATAAAAATTATTCTTATAGGTCTTGTGCTCAAATTCGAGCCTGGAGTTATCTGATTTTATTAAAAAAATATATAAATATAATGCACAATAAATCTGAAGAGATTTTTGGCCGAGCTTCTCTTCCAATTTTTTTCGTGCTCCTTTTTTAATTTTTCTTTCAAATTGGCGGCATGGAACTTACTTGTTTTATGCCGACTCCGAACGCCATCTGCAAGGTAGACGAGTTTTCACTGAGAGCTTTTTATGGCAGAAATATACTCGGATTGCTTGGCGAGGGAGTGACCTCGTTTGAAAAATTTTCTTCTAATTGAAAAAATATTTTTTCAAAAATGTTGATGTTGCTTTTGTACGTGGAGTGAACCCAGGATCTTCGGTGTGACAGGTGGAGCACGCTACCATTAACCGCGGCGGCCGTAGGGAATTCAATTTTGCAGCCCAGTACAAAAATAAAAGTTATATATTTCTAGCAATTCGCACTAATTATTAACAATTTTTTTATGAAAAGTGTTCCAGATTTTTCTTTGTTTTATGAGTAAACAAGAGAAAAACTTAAAAAAAAGGGCCATAAAATGCGTAAAATAAAAAACGTAGATGGAAATAAAACCAATTATTCAAGAAAAATGCCGAGACCTAAGCCGAACCTAATATACTAAGTCATATGTTCTATATTATCGTTATATTTGCCTTATTTTATTTTTCTACAATAAATAAAAAAATAAATGTAAGGCGCGATAACCTCCGAAGAGATCTAAGGCCGAGTTTCTCTTCTAATTTGCGTCGTGCTCCTCTTGATTTTACCTACAAATTTTATGCCTACATGTTTTATGCCGACTACGAACGGCATCTGCAAGGCAGATGAGTTTTCACTGAGAGCTTGTCATTGCAGAAATACACTCAGAGCGCTTGCCAAACACTGCCGAGGGGCGACCCCGGTTAGAGAAATGTTCTTCTAATTGAAAAAACCTTGTTTCTAAAATTTTGATGTTGCTTTGCCCGGAACGTGAACCCAGGATCTTCGGTGTGGTAGGCGGAGCACGCTACCATCACACCATGGTGGGATATATTATACAAGAGTTTAAAAATTGGAACAGAGCGGAAAGAGTACCAGTACGGGTAGAAAAAAGACTTGTGAGATAGTTCCCGTAAGGATGAAAAGAAGATGTGCGGAACAATAACCGTAAGGACATTAAGAAGAACAGAAAAAGTATGTGTCTGACAGTACCCATTGGGGTAAAAGGGAACCCGTCGGACACAAAAAATTTAGGTACAAACAGTTACAATCGCTACATAATAAAACAAAAGGAATAACTCCAACCCATATAAAGATATATAACTATGAAGCCAGTGCATGCGCATACTTCTTTGCTTTTCATTCCGGATTCATCCTAGAAGAGAAAAAATTATTATGATTTTTTGAGCAAAACAGAAAATTTAAAAATAACTGTTATTTTCAAGGTAAAAAAAAACCAATCAAAAATAAAAGTAGTTTCGATTTTGTTGAGCTTTCTTCTAATTTAAAAATTTTTTCAGTTAAGAAAAAATATATATTAGAGGTCAAAGCAAGCATAATATAAAGTATGAACCCTGGAGATTTCGAATTCAGTACTCAGCTCCCGAAAAGCTAGCTGATAAAGAAGTGAAATTCAGAAACATGTCCTAGTAACCATTGCCGTTTATAAACTTTGTAATTTTTCTCTAATAACAATAACAACAATAATTGTATAAAGCAATATGAGCAAGTCCGGCAAATTAAATACAAAAAAAATGTATCATAACAATAAAAAAAATTTTTTTTTTGTGAGTCCATGCGCAACCACTATAAGTTATTTATATACGAGTTAAATAAAAAAGTTTAAAAATATATTTTTTCCGAGCAAAACTTAAAAAATTATTATTTGAGAGGTGATTTTTATATTAAAATATATAATAAATTATAAATGTTACATTTCCTGATTTTAATATTTTTCTCCTATTTAAGAGCCATATGAATTTAAATTTTGAACAGTTTTAAAAAGTTTAAAAATTTAATTAAAATTTGCTTTATATACTAAATCGATTGGATTGCTTTTAGTGTAATATTCGATGATTCAATGCAAAGTCAGCATTACACAGCTTTTAAACAAAGGACTTAAGCAACGAACTCGTAGTGCATAACACAATCAACTCGTCGACAAAAAGAAATAAAATAACGCTAAATGCTCTATTAACTTTATATTTAGCCCAGGAAAATTCAGTGGTTTCCTCTATTTCAGAATAAATGTTGTTTTTGAGTTATCTGAAAAAAAAAAACCCCGACGAAGAAAGATTCAATGAGATTTTTAAACCAAACACCTTTAAGTTGATCTTTGCTGAAAAAAAAATTGTTGGGGCTTCAAACAGTTTATATTTTTTGATTGCGAGTTTGCGCTGCAACTAAAATAAACTCAATATAAACTTGCCACTTTGGCTATTTACACAAAAATGTATTTCTCATCTCAGTTGAAGGGCCCAATTTGGCCGATTTAAGCTCTGGTTAACTTAAAATTGCACTGGAAAACTAGGTCATAGTGATTTACCTAGAAACTTAAGCCAAGTTAAAGAAATTTTATATTAAAACTTTATACTTTCTCATTCCAGATCGTCGCTTTCTCCGCTCTTTGCGCTATTGCTTCAGCCGGCTATCTCGGCGATTATGGTTATGGTGGCTACGGTCTTGCCGGTCATGGTTACGGTTTGGGATATGGTGGCTATAGTGGCATTTATGGACCAGCATATCATTCGTCTGCCGTAGTAGCAGCACCAGTTGTTAAGACTTACAGTGCACCAATTGTAGCGGCACCTGTTGTGAAAGCAATTGCACCAGTTGCTACCTCATACGCTAACACCTACAAAGTAGCAACTAAATCGATACCTGTTGTACATGCTGCACCCGCTGTTGTGCATGCTGCGCCAGCTGTTTATGCGGCTCCAGCCTATTCCACTTATCATGGTTCATATGGTCTAAATTATGGTTATGGTCATGGTTACGGTCACGGTTATGGACATGGTTTATATCATTAAGTGCAAAAAATGCATGCATGTAGAAAACTTGCTGGAAAAGGAAACGAAAAAGGATAATGAATTTATGAAAAAAAAGATACAAGCATATGATATTATTCGGATAAAGTTATCATATCACCATCATATGCATTAACGCGCTTAAGCATAAATAATATGACAAAATCATCATCATATACATAATTACTTCTATATGTGCATACATAAAATCTTGCCAAGAGTGGGTGAGTTTTGAGACACTTAATTGAGTTATAGAGAAAATAGCAGTATTTAGTTTGCTAAGTGGAGTCAACAGTTGAGTACGTCGTGCCTGCAAAGTGAGTAAGCAGAAAAGAGACGAAAATTTGAACTGCCAACAATGAATGTATTGTTTTGTTTGTTTGTTTTGTGTATTTGATATTGAGTGTATTTTTAAGTATTTTTTAAATAAATGTTAAAAAAAAAATTTATTTATTATTGGGCTTCGTTCACTTGAAATTTGTCTGTTACAATTACATACGTACCGCTCATACAAATTACAACAGCGGCATAGCTATTTGTATCGCAAATAATCGATTGCCTTTAGCGTAATATGCGTTGATTCAATGCAAAGTTAGCATTACAACACATTTAAACAAAAGACTTTAGCAACGAACTCGAAGTTGATAACATTCAACTCGCTGCCAAAGACAAATAAAATAATGCTGAACGGTCTATTAACTACGTATTAAGCGCAGGAAATTTCAGTGGTTTGATTTGGCATAAATTACACAGCAAAAACAACAACAAAATTGTAAATCAATATGGAATACTTATTTTTCAAATTAATAACTCACAATCGAAAATCTTTTGGCTGCAATAAGGCAATTGGCCTATGTCTATTAGATAGCTAATTGCTAATGCAGCTGTGCCCTCAATTATGGCATGAGGAATTACGTTAATAACTGGCTGATTTTGGCATTTTTTACGCCCACACCGCCCCCACATATCAGACGCATCAACAGAAATTCTAGCAGTAATAACAATTTGTTTTACTGTTGCTTGTTGCACATTGTCTGTTGTATGTCTGTTGTCATAATATGGCATTGTTGTAAGCCATTTATTTGTTAATGCTTGCAACTTGCAAACTTTGTTGTTATATAATAGTACTATACTGCAATTTAATCGTAGCTATTTATCAAATTGTTGTTGCCGCCAGCGATTGCTAAGTTCCCGAGCGAATTATTTGTATATTTTTTTTCATATCTTCGCACAACACAACTTTCATTTGCATAAACAACGACCTTGATTTGTGTGCAATTTACCATTGTCGTAGTCTTTTGTAAATTATTTTAATGAAAAAAAAAAAACAAGTAAGGAAAGCTAAGTTCGGGTGTAACCGAACATTAAATACTCAGTTGAGAGCTATGCAGACAAAATAAGGAAAATCACCATGTAGGAAAATGAACCTAGGGTAACCCTGGAATGTGGTCGTATGACATGTGTATCAAATGGAAGGTATTAAAGAATATTTTAAGAGAGAGTAGGCCATAGTTCTATGGATGGACGCCATTTAGGGATATCGCCATAAAGGTGGACCAGGGCTGACTCTAGAATTTGTTTGTACGATATGGGAATCAAATGAAAGGTGTTACTGAGAATATTAAGAGGGAGTGGGCATTAGGTCTATAGGTGGACGCCTTTTCGAGATGTCGCCATTAGGGTGGGCCAGGGGTGAATCTAGAATGTTTGTACGATATGGGTATCAAACGAAAGGTGTTACTGAGCATTTTAAGAGGGAGTGGGCATTAGGTCTATAGGTGGACGCCTTTTCGAGATATCGCCATTAGGGTGGGCCAGGGGTGACTCTAAAATGTTTGTACGATATGGGTATCAAACGAAAGGTGTTACTGAGCATTTTAAGAGGGAGCGGGCCTTAGGTCTATAGGTGGACTCCTTTTAGAGATATCGCCATTAAGGTGGGCCAGGGGTGACTCTAGCATGTGTTTGTACGATATGGGAATCAAATGAAAGGTGTTACTGAGAATATTAAGAGGGAGTGGGCATTAGGTCTATAGGTGGACGCCTTTTCGAGATGTCGCCATTAGGGTGGGCCAGGGGTGAATCTAGAATGTTTGTACGATATGGGTATCAAACGAAAGGTGTTACTGAGCATTTTAAGAGGGAGTGGGCATTAGGTCTATAGGTGGACGCCTTTTCGAGATATCGCCATTAGGGTGGGCCAGGGGTGACTCTAAAATGTTTGTACGATATGGGTATCAAACGAAAGGTGTTACTGAGCATTTTAAGAGGGAGTGGGCATTAGGTCTATAGGTGGACGCCTTTTTGAGATATCGCCATTAGGGTGGGCCAGGGGTGACTCTAAAATGTTTGTACGATATGGGTATCAAACGAGAGGTGTTACTGAGCATTTTAAGAGGGAGTGGGCATTAGGTCTATAGGTGGACGCCTTTTTGAGATATCGCCATTAGGGTGGGCCAGGGGTGACTCTAGAATGTTTATACGATATGGGTAAATAACGAAAGGTGTTACTGAGCATTTTAAGAGGGAGTGGGCATTAAGTCTATAGGTGAACGCCTTTTCGAGATATCGCCATTAGGGTGGGCCAGGGGTGACTCTAGAATGTGTTTGTACGGTATGGATATCAAATTAAAGGTATTAATGAGGTTTTTAAAAGCTAGTGGCCCTTAGATCTATATGTGAAGGCGTTTTCGCGATATCGACCAAAATGTGGACCAGGTGATCCAGAAAATCATCTGTCCGGTACTGCTAATTTATTTATATATGCAATACCACTAACAGTATTCCTGCCAAGATTCCAAACGCTGTTGATTTCGTCTTGTAGAACTTTTTCATTTTCTTCTACTTAATATGGTAGGTGTCACACCCATTTTACAAAGTTTTTTCCAAAGTTATATTTTGCGTTAATAAACCAATCCAATTACCATGTTTCATCCCTTTTTTCGTATTTGGTATAGAATTATGGCATTTTTTTTAATTTTTCGTAATTTTCGATATGGATAAAGTGGGCGTGGTTATGGTCGGAGATCGGCCATTTTTTATACCAAGATAAAGTGAGTTCAGATAAGTACGTGAACTAAGTTTAGTAAAGATATATCGGTTTTTGCTCAAGTTATTGTGTTAACGGCCGAGCGGAAGGTCAGACGGTGGACTGTGTATAAAAACTGGGCGTGGCTTCCACCGATTTCACCCATTTTCACAGAAAACAGTTACCGTCATAGAATCTATGCCCCTACCAAATTTAAGAAAGATTGGTGAATTTTTGTTCGACTTATGGCATTAAAAGTATTCTAGACAAACTAAATGAAAATGGGCGGAGCCACGCCCATTTTTAAATTTTATTTTATTGTTGAATTTTGTTGCATCATATCATTACTGGAGTTGAATTTTGACTTAATTTACTTATATACAGTAATGATATTAAATTTTTTGTTAAAATTTTAATTAAACAAATTTTTTTTTTTAAAAGTGGGCGTGTTCTTCATCTGATTTTCCTAATTTTTATTCAGCACATATATAGTAACAGTAGTAATGTTCCTGCCAAATTTCATCATGATATTTTCATCGACTGCGAAATTACAGCTTGCAAAACTTTTAAATTACCTTCTTGTAAAAGTGGGCGGTGCCACGCCCATTGTCCAAAATCTTACCAATTTTCTACTCTGTGTCATAACGTCAACCCATCTACCAAGTTTCTTCGCTTTATCCGCCTTTGGCAATGAATTATCGCATTTTTTCGGTTTTTCGAAATTTTCGATATCGAAAAAATGGGCATGGTTATAGTCCGATATCGTTCATTTTAAATAGCGATCTGAGATGGGTGCCCAGGAATCTACATACCAAATTTCATCAAGATACCTCAAAATTTACTCAAGTTATCGTGTTAACGGACGGACGGACATGACTCAATCAAATTTTTTTTCGATCCTGATTATTTTGATATATGGAAGTCTATATCTATCTCGATTCCTTTATATATGTACAACCAACCGTTATCCAATCAAACTTAATATACTCTGTGAGCTCTGCTCAACTGAGTATAAAAAGCTTGAGTAACCATTGTTTAATACACTTATTGCACGAATATAAAGTTGAAATAATATAAGAAATCGTGCAGAAAAAAATTTATATTTTATTAGCTTTATTGTTAGTCATAACATTGCAAATATAGTGTCTTTTGAAATTTCTTTGATATCGAACTAAAAAGAAGAAATAGTAATAAATAAACAATATATATGTAAATAACTCGTTCTTTAAACTATATACCTTGCTTAAACGGAGTCCGGTAAAAGCAGCTTTTCGGTCTTTAAAAAAGTTTGATTGAATAATACCCAAAATAAAATGATTAACAAAAAATGTTCAGCTTAACGGTTTTGTTGAATATAACACTTACATTAAGTAATAATAATACTAAAAGCTAAAAATTAATTAGGTAGGTGCTAGATACTAGTAATCACACTACTCATCAATCTAGGGCGTTGGTCAGACAATTAAATAAATCATTGGACGCGCTAAATTTCTATTGATAGTCATAAATAAGACTAACTGAACCTTAATCAGGTTATGCTACGACCCACATTTTTAGAAATTTCACGCGCCCATCATTTTTATTTAATTGTCTGGTCAACGCCCTAGAATAATGAGGAGTGTGATGACTAGTACCTAGGACCCACCTAATTATTTTGTAGCTTTTAGTATCATTATTACTTAATGTAATTATTGTTTTCATTAAAACCTTTTAACTTAAACATTTTTTTATTATTTTATTTTCAAGTTTTTAGCCTTTCTTTAATTGACTATTATTTCACATTCTATTTAGTTCATTTAGGGCCTTATTATTACAGGGACTCTTTCCTGACAATTTATTGCAATCTAAGTCCTCAATCCTTCTAAAGACTTTACTCGACTCGGCGTCACGTATGCTTGTCCCTCCTCGAACTCCAAAGTATTTTGATATCACTTTTACTGGACTATATGTAATATTTGTTCCAGATGTGAGCCAAATCGGACCAGAAATACCAATTTTTCCAATATCTCGACCTTTGGGCCACCTGGTGGTTTTTTTCATAGGTTTCTTTCTATTCATATATGTATTATGTCGTTAGCTTATTGTGAAAAAGCGCTAAGTCACTTTTTACGAATTTTACAGGAGACGAAAAAAATGAATACTTTTTGAAATAACATTTTTTTTTGCAAAACTATGAATGAGTATACTTTAGTTGCAATACTTTTGAGTGTAGAAGCTTTGAAAAAGATAAATAAAAATCATGTATGCTAACCCAGCATCTATTTTATGACTTAGCACAATTTCCGCACTCAAAACAAATTTTTTCTCCTGATGTAGCACTTTTCACTCAATATGTTTCCCCATCACTATTCCCTTTTAATGATTGAAATATAACACCAAAACTATATATTTCACAAAAGATACTCTTTATTTGTCAAACTATTTCTAACGATTCTGATCTGGACTCTTTTTCCGGATGGTGCGCAGACAATAATTTATTATTAAATTCAAGCAAATGCTGTGCTGTGTCTTATTCCAAAAATACAGCTGCCGCATACTTTATCTACAAACTAAATGATAAATCTCTTAATCGTTACCAAGAGAGTAAAGAAATTGGTATAATTTTGGACTCCAAACTTTCTTTTTCTAGTCACATTGACTTCGTTGTGACTTTAAGGACCCTATGACGTTGAAGGCACTTTATATATCCTTGGTCAGAAGTGGTTTTGAATATTGCTCAATAATATGGAATCCTTTCTATGAATCTAACTCCTATAAAATTGAGGAAGTTCAAAAAATATTTACAAAAATTGCTTAACGTATGCTTCACTGGTCAGACGGCCTACCACCATATACAAGCAGGTACAAATTGCTCGGTCTTCAGGCTTTGCATGACAGAAGAACTTTTATCTCACTCATGCGACTTAGCACATTTACACACCATTGCACACAGCACGTAAAAATGAAAAATAAAAATATTTTTTTTGTAATCGATGTATTTAGAATTCAGTTTTAAAACTGCATTAAAATAAAATTTTTCAAAAAAAAAAAAAAGCGACTTAGCACATTTTCACATTAAGCTAACGAAATATGAGCCAAGTCTGACCAAAAATACGATTTTTTTAAATATTTCGATTCATGCGCCTCCTATCGGAGTTTTTTTCTTATTATTGCATTGTCATCGGGTTCTTAACTACATTCCTAGTTTCAAGCTTGCAGCTTATCGGGAAGTTACTTAAAATTACGCTCTACAAAGTTAATTAAAACCGTTTAAAAAACAAAGAAATCACTCGTTGTACATAGTGAAATTACTGCAGCATTTGAAGTAAAGAAAAGCGGATGAAAACAAGTGAGTAGAGATGGGAACGAGGTAAATACTCAAATGGTAAATACCCGGTAAATTGGTTATATATGGTAAAAATGTGTAAATACCCAAATATTTACCCAAGGTAAGGTTAAAAATAATCGTTTGGAAAATATGGGAAACAAGCACACAAATTCAATGCAAAATATACCCGATTTGCAATGTATTGGTGGGTAGATATCCATTACGCTATCGGTTGAATTAGGTTTAATCTGTAATCCAGCGGTTTTAATACATCTTTATCCGGTTATGCATACCGTTGCCCAAACCTTAGTTAACCCTATAAATATTTTAAGTAAGAGTCAGAAAAAATATCTAAATTGTAGCGCTTACAGTGCTATGAGCTCATTTGAGAGGCCGAAACATATGTATTTCCCTTCTTCGTCGGACGTCCTATATGAGCGTATTGATCTATATCATTTGAGCCCAAATAAGAGTCCGACATGAGTCCTAAAAGGCTTTTAAACATTTTCTATTATACTCTACAGGAACCCTTACCGGCATAATTTTTTAACTCTAACAAACTTTAATTATATGACAACTATTTGGCCTTTATATAAGGCATCGCCAGCGCTTATTGGGGGCATATATAGTTCGACATACCAGGACGGAACGTGGCACATTTGCGGTCATTTTAAAAATTTTGAGAAGCATCCATGAGCGATGCTTATAAAAAAAAAAAGAACGGTAACAATAATGTAAAAATGTAATTCAATTTGTATTAAAATGAAAATTGTCATAACATAGAATCAATATTTGTTCCAAACACGTTTTGGCGAACGGCCACCGTGGTGTGATGGTAGCGTGCTCCGCCTACCACACCGTATGCCCTGGGTTCACACCCCGGGCAAAGCAACATCAAAATTTTAGAAATAAGGTTTTTCAATTAGAAGAAAATTTTTCAAAGCGGGGTCGCCCCTCGGCAGTGTTTGGCAAGCGCTCCGGGTGTATTTCTGCCATGAAAAGCTCTCAGTGAAAACGCATCTGCCTTGCCGGCATAAAACATGTAGGTCCCGTCCGGCTGATTTGTAGGGAAAATCAATAGGAGCACGACGCAAATTGGAAGAGAAACTCGGCCTTAGATCTCTTCGGAGGTTATCGCGCCTTACATTTACTTTTTTTTATTTAATTTTTGGTTGCTAGGTTAGGAGCTTTTAGGCCGTTAAATAAAAGGCAAAAATTAAATTTCCTTTTGACCTTCTACGCTCTACGCTGTTCTGATTCCTATATTGCCCACTTATTTTGTACTCGTTTCGGATTCTTAAATTATGAGTGTCGTAAGCCTGTTTGAGGGGTAGCTTTGTTTGCTTAAATATGTGTACCATATACACATTCTCCAAGATCTTACAGTTCTGGAGTTCAATATGGGTCCGAAATATGTGAAAAATATAAGCCTCAAAAATACTATCACCTAAGAGTCTTTTATGACTCCAATTTGATGAAATTATGAAAAAACGAAAAATATTAAAATTAGTAAACTAAGCTGCTCCGAAATAAAAACTAAAATATTTTCTGCGGAAATTTATTCTAAATAAAAATTAAATTCAACCAATACTTATTTCATTTTTATCTTATCCTCATGGAAGTTTTATCACAACAATTTTCTCACATATGGTTTCCGCTTCGTGTGTCAAAAATTCTTCCTAAAAGCCCTGAAACAATGTCATTAAAGAATTCAAAATTAGCAGTGTATGGGGCCAATAAGACGCACAAATGATATCGGAAGGAGGCCTGTATAAGACTTATGTCAGAGACAAAGTATGAGCCTGCTAGAAGTCATATAACGTTCACTTCAGGCTCCCAAATGAGTTCATAACGAATGCAAACGATCCTCAAAATTTGGACTCATTTCAGACTAATACTATTTTCACACAGACGGCTTATTTAATAATAAAGGCAATTTTCTACATTAAGACGCTTATTGAGCTCAATCTTCCCTACAAAATTCGAATCTTTTATTATTTCATTAGTAGCTAATCGAATACCTAATGAAGTCAAAAGCACAATGTAACTCTGTTGGCAGCGTTCCGCTTCCGTTTCCGCTTCTTAGTTTTTGGTGTGTTCAGTGCTTAAAAATGTCATTTGTCAAAGCAAATGTCATTGTCTGCATGGCGGAACGATACAAGGTGGCCGCATCGAACAGCTGATTATAACCTTTTTATTTGATTTGATACATCAACTATCGACGCAGTACGATTTTGACATTTGTCCATCGAATTTACTAGTACATGGAATTTTTTTTGTTTGTAGGTATGTCACCATACTCCCCCCTTGTATCGTTCCGCCATGATTGTCTGTCTCATTCTTCATACTAATCGAGCAGTCACTTTTGTGTGAAAGCAAAAAATTTACGATTTCATTAGCAGGTGAAATGAGATCATTAAGTTTCTGTGTGAAAACTGTATAATTGTTGACTCCGCCTATTTGCTGGGTTGTTTGTTTAAAACCAAAAAGAACTGTTTTTATACTCAGTTGAGCAGAGCTCACAGAGTATATTAACATTGATTGGATAACGGTTGGTTGTACAGGTATAAAGGAATCGAGATAGATATAGACTTCCATATATCAAAATCATCAGTATCGAAAAAAAAATTTGATTGAGCCATGTCCGTCCGTCCGTCCGTCTGTCCTTTAACCCGATAACTTGAGTAAATTTTGAGGTATCTTGATGAAATTTGGTTTGTAGATTCCTGGGCACTCATCTCCGATCGCTATTTAAAATAAACGATATCGGACAATAACCACGCCCACTTTTTCGATATCGAAAATTTCGAAAAACCGAAAAAATGCGATAATTCATTGCCAAAGGCGGCTAAAGCGATGAAACTTGGTAAATGGGTTGACGTTATGACGTAGAATAGAAAATTAGTAAGATTTTGTACAATGGGCGTGGCACCGCCCACTTTTACAAGAAGGTAATTTAAAAGTTTTGCAAGCTGTAATTTGGCAGTCGTTGAAGATATCATGATGAAATTTGGCAGGAACGTTACTACTAGTACTATATATGTGCTAAATAAAAATTAGCAAAATTGGATGAAGAACACGCCCACTTTTTAAAAAATTTTTTTTTAAAATTCAAATTTTAACAAAAAATTTAATATCTTTACTGTATATCAGTAAATTAAGTCAAAATTCAACTCCAGTAATGATATCATGCAACAAAATACAAAAATAAAAGAAAATTTCAAAATGGGCGTGGCTCCGCCCATTTTCATTTAGTTTGTCTAGAATACTTTTAATGCCATAAGTCGAACAAAAATTTACCGATCCTCCTCAAATTTGGTAGGGGCATAGATTTTATGACTGTAACTGTTCTCTGTGAAAATGGGCGAAATCGGTGGAAGCGACGCCCAGGTTTATACACAGTCCACCGTCTGTCCTTCCGCTCGGCCGTTAACACAATAACTTGAGCAAAAACCGATATATATTTACTAAACTTAGCCCACGTACTTATCTGAACTCACTTTATCTTGGTGTAAAAAATGGCCGAAATCCGATCATAACCACGCCCACTTTATCGATATCGAAAATTACGAAAAACTAAAAAAAATTCCATAATTCTATACCAAATACGAAAAAAGGGATGAAACATGGTAACTGGATTGGTTTATTGACGCAAAATATAACTTTGGAAAAAACTTTGTAAAATGGGTGTGACACCTACCATATTAAGTAGAAGAAAATGAAAAAGTTCTACCATCCGAAATAAACAGCCCTTGGAATCTTGGCAGGAATACTGTTAGTGGTATTTCATATATAAATAAATTAGCAGTACCCGACAGATGATTTTCTGGATCACCTGGTCCACATTTTGGTCGATATCGCGAGAACGCCTTCACATATACATCTAAGGGCCACTCGCTTTTAAAACCCTCATTAATACCTTTAATTTGATATCCATATCGTACAAACTCATTCTAGAGTCACCCCTGGCCCACCCTAATGGCGATATCTCGAAAAGGCGTCCACCTATAGACCTAATGCCCACTCCCTCTTAAAATGCTCAGTAACACCTTTCGTTTGATATCCATATCGTACAAACATTCTAGAGTCACCCCTGGCCCACCCTAATTGCGATATCTCGAAAAGGCGTCCACCGATAGACCTAAGGCCCACTCCCATTTAAAATGCTCAGTAACACCTTTCATTTGATACCCATATCGTACAAACAAATTCTAGAGTCAGCCCTGGTCCACCTTTATGGCGATATCCCTAAATGGCGTCCATCCATAGAACTATGGCCTACTCTCTCTTAAAATACTCTCTAATACCTTCCATTTGATACACATGTCATACAACCACATTCCAGGGTTGCCCTAGGTTCATTTTCCTACATGGTGATTTTCCTTATTTTGTCTCCATAGCTCTCAACTGAGTATGTAATGTTCGGTTACACCCGAACTTAGCCTTCCTTACTTGTTAATTTTAACTTATTTAATTGTTAAATTTTAATTCCAAGCAGCCTCGAATAAAATGACTTTAAATGTCCAAGAAAAGATACAAAGAAGGAATATCCCTGGTATATTCCGGGTATTTACCCAAAAATGGTAAATACCTAGTAAAATCCCATCTCTACAAATGAGGGTGTTCGGGTGTAACTGAACATTATATACTCAGCGTGAGTTTCAATTGTAAATTTCATTCCAGGTGTATTACTTTTACAAACCGACTGAGGCACATTTTTGACAAAAAGTATTAACAAAAGAGTGTGTAGCATTAACTAATATTTTTAATAAGGGAATATTTATATATAGGGAAATATGTGTACCAATTTATGTAAATGTCAACTCATCTTCGACTTACGGCTCCAGAAACGTGAGATATTGCTTGGAAAAAAGGAAGAGGTGCCACGCACATTAAATGTTTTTCCTTTTCTTGTTATAATGACACTTTGAAAGTAAAATATCACTGATATAAAACAATGCTTTGAATAGATTTTGCATACTACGTTCATCTACAAACTACTACTTAAATAAAAGTGGGCGTGGTCTTTAACTGATCTTGGCCGTTTTGACTAGAAATATTTCTTGCAAAAGCATATCATGTGTATATAATTTCGACACGAGGGATTTATTTTTTTTGAGGCTATAGAAATGCTGTATAATTCTTGATCGAAATAGAGGTGTGGCATCGCCCATTTAAATAAAAAATTTATCTCAATTTCCTCCTACAATGAAACTTGGGAAGTGAAACATCATTAATACAAAACTATTTTTCTCTAAATATAGCTTTTTATTGTAGTCTACGACCCTTCTAAGAATATTCCTCAACCGATCCCATCCATTTGTACTAGGAATATTTCCTGCTATGGAGGAAGTATTTATTTCCAATTTTATTAAGACATGTTTATTTTTTTCGAGTTATGGCTCCTGAAACATAGAAAATTGCTTAGTAGAAAAGGCAGCAGTGCCACGTCCATTTTAATTTTTTTTTATATTCTAACTATTTGCTATAATTCAATTTAAAAGTAAAATACCATTGAACTAGACCTCTTTTTTGCAAAGATTTTTTTTATTTTATTCGTGCACGACACTTTTATATAAAAGTGGGTACGATCCTTTGCCGATTTCATTAATTTTTATTCGAAGCATTCTTAATAGTAAAGGCAAACTCGCTGCAAAATTTCGCTATGATTGGTTTAACGTTTTTGATTTATGATTGGTGATGTTTGCAAAAAGGTTTTATCAAAAATGGGCGCTGCCCCGGCCGATTTGAAAATTTATTATTTTTATCAAGAGTCTCAATATTCTAGGTATATTATTTAGTAAATAATCAAGTTTTTAGTGTTTTCCAAAATGTTATATACATAAAAAGTGGTCGTGGTTGTCACTTGATTTCGCTCATTTTAAACAGCTATAGAAGAGAAGTGCCGAGGAGCCTACAAGTCTAACAAATTTCAATAAGACATCTAAATATTTAATTAAGTTATTGTGGTCACAGAAAAACGTGCGGATGGACGGGCATGGCTAAAATAATTCCCTTTTCGCATCCTGAGCATTTTGATGTAGAGAAGGCTCGTTTACGATGAACCGTTATGTTACCAAAGTTAATATGCTCTTTGTGCAAAGAACGCTGTATATAAAAATTACCCTGTATAAAAATAACCCTGCAGTCGTTATCCTGACTGAAAATTGGTTTACCCACATTTTAGAATTGGACCTCCAATAAGTCTACTTCCACCTATTTAAAAATTACTCCGTATCCTTAGCAAATTAGAAGCTTTCTACTTGGCTGCTTCTAGATCTGATAACTGTTTAACTTCTAATAAATGGAGTCGTAGCCTGGCTAGCGCAGGATATGAGCACAATGCTCGATCCGCAATCCTTACATCTACTAACATTGAAAAGGTCTAATTTAAAAGCATTTGACGCCAATTGGCAGTGTACAATCAGACAACATACGATGAGCCTACAGTCCCCTCTATCTTGGTTTCGCGCCTTTCGTACTTGGGCGCTCATGTGTAGCTCTTGTCTTCTTTTAGGCTTACCCAATCTGATTAGAATATTTCCATCTGCTGTCGTTTGCCCAGGGACCCAATATTGAAGTATAATTCCTCATAACTTGATTCTTTTCAATTATTGCTTCTATGCTTTTTTAAGTGATTTGCATTTGCTTACTCTGCTGCTTGGGTATCAATAAAAAAATTGACTTGGCTGCAGTTACAGCTATTTTACGCCAGGGTTTGAAATGAATTGGTCCGGCAACTACTTCCGTCTGAAAACACTACATTGAGCTGGTAGCTGCTTATTATTGAGTCAATATATCACATACAAGACTAAAATGCTGAATACCTTTCGGTGCAAATATCTAAGTCATTAAGAATAGTGTGCCATACAGTTATTCCTAGAAGTTGTACAAAAGCTAATTGGACTCCTGTATATTGGTAGAATGATGAAATAGCGGAAGAGCGTTGAAAATACCATAAAGCATGACCAGAGGCATAAAGAGTACTGCCATTACCATGATATAATGAGCCACACAGTACCAATATAGCCCAACGGACATCGGTTAAAAATGCTATGAAAAGAGAAGGTACTAATGGAGGTACTAAAGGAAAATAAGAGCAATGTAGATGTCCGGTGCTAATAAAAATTGTAGAAACTCCTTCTTCACACAAGATCACTGGACTTGTCGAAACGAGGACCTCGAAAATCTCACGAGCCTCAGAGTGGGTCCCAATGGAGTTCCAAATATAGCCTTAAAGCAGCGATGAGGTCTAGAACATTGGTAATTGCAGATGTCTTCAACGCTTGTTTTCAAGAAGGAATCTTATCTAGCTCATGGAAACGTCGATGAATGGTCATTTTACTTAAACCTAATAATATGTTACAGGCTACCTTGTATGTTGAATTTTCTGGGAAAAATTCTATAAAAAAACTTTCCGAGTATCAGGCAAGTTGTCGGATATGCAGATGATATTGCCCTCGTTGCAGTGGCAAGAAAAGGGATCTGCTCCAAACATTTTGTAACGAAGCCGCACGAAGAATGAAGGTATCGCAGACGAATAGGGGCTGTAGATAGCTAGTAATAAGTGGCGCTTATCGGATAGTATCCAAGGAAGTGCTCCCTTTTCCTCGCGAAAAACTCAAACAGATCTGGATCAGAACAGAACAGATCAGAATGGCTAATCTGTATGTATTGGAATCAAGTGATGACCAGAAGATGCCAAAAATAGCGCAAAATCACAAATGGAGCGGGTATTGGTATTGGTAGAAATGTGACTGCTGTTTTCTGGCTATCTCTGTATATTGAGAAACGCTTCATTAGTTCTAAATTTCGAAGCGCGGTCACCCCTCGGTAGTGTTTGGCAAGCACTCCGAGTATATTTCTGCCATGAAAAGCTCTCAGGGAAAACTCATCTGCCTTGCAGATGCCGTTCGGAGTCGGCATAAAACAAGTAGGTCTCGCCTCGCCAATTTGTTGGAAAAAGTAAAAGGAGCACCACGCAAATTGGAAGAGAATCTCGGCCTAAAATCTTCTCGGAGGTTATCCTGTCTTACATTACATTTCAGGCTGTCAGATTACTGCAGCGTCTTTTAAATGGAAATTATATCTGTGAAGAGAGCTGCAGACATTCTGGAGAAAGCATGTTTTGGTTGTAGTCGCGTCGATATATATATTGATAGTCAGGTGACGACTAAGGCAATAATCCCACACAGTACTTCTTCAAGAAGTGTCCTGGAATTCAAAAGAGCATTGGAAAAACTTCGCTTAGGCCGGACCATACATCTTTCCTGGTAATAAACAAATAAAGGTAACGAAAAGTCCGCTGAGTTGGCAAAAGGAGGGTGCAACACTCCCTGAATGCCGATAGACGTCCCAGTCCGTTTGTGAGAAAAGGAGACAGAAAAATCGCAGGTTGAAAAACTTCTAAGATCATGTGCAAAGATTACAATATTAGACCCACAAAGTGGCGCATATCTCTGAAGAGAAAAGACTTCAGCCTCAAAATGGGCATACTTACTGGACACTGCCTTCTAGCGTCACATGCTTATAAGTAAGGCCTCGTCAGTAACAGCAAGTGTAGGAAACGCGAGCTTGGAAAAGGGTTGAGCACGTTCTGTGTTCGTGTCCAGCGCCCGCCAAGTCAAGGCTCCTGTTGTAGTAGGGGCAGCAGAGTTTCCAGATCGCGAGACAGCAATTAAGCTAGGTTCTAGAAAACTTCTAGTATTTGCCAAGAGGACGGAGTTATTCTATAACATAAGTCCTGGTATCTACCTTATTAGGGCCCTTCGGTTTGGTCGTCAAACGAATTCTGGTAACACTATGGACATATTCATTCTATATTAGGTTTTTTTTGGCCTAACCTAACCTACCGTCAAGTCCAATTTCATATATAAAAGTGCGTACACACAAATTCACTTACATTGATAATAATTATTATTATTCATGTACAAATTCCAAGCTACCGCTCATGTGATTATTGAGCCAGGTGTGAACTGCTCTTATAATTTGTATGCTCAAATTAATAAATAATTTTTTTTATATTTTGGTGTTATTTTAGAAGGAATTTAGTACTTTCTTCGGATTGTTCAATTTATAGTGAACACTAAAATCAATGAGTCTCAAAAATGTAAATACTTTTCTTAACTTACGGAACACTCTAATATATCTACAAACTCACACACATACACACTCGACTTACTGTTTAACGTGGTTTAGCGGTGTTCCAGTAGCTACGCTTTAAAGCCAAGCTTTTAAGCTAATCTTATGGCGTTGAGCGATAGATGTCACTGCATATCTTGCAAAGCTTGCTATGCAAGTTTGTTAAATTTAAAATGGATACACATAAATATAAGCGGAAAATTTGTTTTTTTACAGCAAATACTTGAATCTTTCTTAAACCAAAATATTCCAATATCAATACAAAGCTTTTTAAATGCTTATAACGATCATTTGGATATTAAAAGTATTTGCCAAGAAATGTGTTTCTTTAAAGTTCTAAAAATCCAAAAAAATCTTCTTAAAATTAATAAAATTCGCAAATGAACTAACTTTAACTAAGACAACAAAATCGAAGTAAGAGGAAAGCACACTAACCAGGGAGACACGAGTCACCGTGGTCGAACTCCGTTCTGGATACTTTAACAGGTTAAACTCTTATTTGTCCAGAATCAATTCTTTTTGTTTAATTATTGAGCTCAAGGCCGCAAGGATAAATAAAACACCATATATTTTGTGGTATTATAATTTATATAATTGGTCGATATTTCGGATTCAATCTGAAACCATCATCCGGAACAAATGAATGTATGTACTTGATCGACATTAATTTGTTCCTGATGATGGTTTCAGATTGAAACTGAAATATCGACCAATTATATAAACTATATGCCACATAATATATGGTGTTTTGTTTACCCTTGGGGCCTTGAGTTCAATAATTAACCAAAAAGTTAAAACACGCTTATAAGGCTATTAGCAAAACCCAAAAAGAATCAATTCTGACTTACGTAATGTATGCCATGCATGCGATGTGTCCCACCAACCATCTTTTTAATTGTAATTTGAAGCCTGCGCCTCTAACACCAATTTGCCTATGGTCCATCGCTGTTGAAACTGCTAGTTTCCTAAGACTTCCGTAAGGGGACTGTAGTGACAATTTGCGAGTGGTCGTAACCATTGATTGGGGCAAAGAACTGTTAAGACAATAATTATAAGTTAGAAAGCCTAAGTTCGGGTGAAACCGAACATTATATATCCAGCTGTGCACTTGAAATGCTGTTGTTGTTTGCTTTGTGTGGTTAATAGTGTTATAGCGCAGCGCAATATTACATACATGATTCTATTCTGAGCTAATTTTGGTTCAATACTAAACTTGAGCGAGTAAAAATGCAGTTTAACAGTTGGAGCTATGAAAAAAATGGTTTTGCCGAATTTCGTTCAGATTGGGAGAATTTTGTTCGACTTATGGCATCAAAAGTATTTTGGAAAGAGAAAAAAAAGGGGCACGTCACGCCCATTTTCAAAATTTGCTTACGTTTTGTTTAGCTAGGCCATATCACTACGGAAGTAGAATATCAGTCAAATGTAGTTAAATACAATCGAGCTATTGCAAACTTTGCTAAGTTTGGACCTTTAGTAAAAGTGGGCGTGGTTTTTAGCCGATTTTGATGTTCTTCACTCGGTCTGTATAATTTGGTATGTATAGTGGCTCTGCCACGTTTCAATGCAATATCTTTTACCGCTTTTGATTTAAGGCTTGTTAAACTTCTCAATTTTCTTCTTCTAAATGTAGGGTGGTGTTACGCCTATATTCTAATATTTATTGGAATTTGTGTTTAGCAGCATTAAAACAACTTACACAACAAATTTTATTAGCTTAGCGGTATTTGTTTTTGAATTATCTCATTTTTACATTTTTCAAAATTTTCGATTTTGAAGAAGTGGGCCTGGTTATCGCCCATTTTCAATACCAATCTATTCTGAGTCCAGCTCGCATACCGTATTTGGTGAAGATATCTCATAATTTGGTCAAGTTACCGTGTGAATGGATGGAGAGACGGTCAGATGGACGGACGGACATGGCATAATCAAATTTTTTCGATACAGATGATTTTCATATATGGAAGTATATATCGATCTCGATTAATTTATACCTATACAACCAACCGTTATCCAATGAAAGTTATAATGCCCTGTGTGCAAGTACAGCTGGGTATAAAAAAGCATAAATTCTTTTTGTTATAGTAACCCAACTCCTATTTTGCTAACAACTCGCTCATTACACCTATCCTAATATAAAGCTTGGAATCACGGACGGTGTCGAGAGAAGATGTGATGGTGCTCAAAGTATTCTAGAGGAAATTCTCCGGAATTTTTATAGTTCTGACGACAGTGACGAAGACGAATTTCGAAGCAGACACAATGACAACTTACATGCGCTTACGCAAATATAAAGATGGATGCAACGAATAAAAGCTCAAAGCATTCGCGTGCTAGTTCATGGTCAATTAATTATATAAAGAGACACCTGTATTTGGAAGCAGGGGTAGTAGGCGACCTTCACTGAGTTCGTAGAGACATGTAAGCGAAGACTTGATCTCCTTTGATGCTCCCAATTGGCGTCATTTGTCGCGAAACAGGTATATCAGGTATGTCTTGTTACGAAACCGCCAAAATCCCTAAGCCCGTTAAAGGACAAGCATTCAATTATTTATAACGTTGGCACTTTGTTTCTGAAAGCCCCGTCACATAAGCTGATTTTCAAATAGACGCGAAATGGAGAAAAGCAGATTTAGCGACACTGGCGCCATCTGACATGAAAAAGTTGCTAACTTCCAACTTTTGTTGCAAGCAAAGCATAAGAAGAAGAATTTGACATTTGGTTTGACTAAGGGTGATTTCACACTTTGAAATTATTTCTCTCACTTGTTGGTAATTTTCTAAACTTTTTCACAGTTAAAAACTGCAACTTAACAATTGAATAGAACACAAAATATGTCAGCAAGTATTTTTCTTGCACAGTATAAATGTTTTTAGCAGTGTTTCGCGAAATTTTATATGTGAATGGGCAAGGTGAAACAAACTTCAATTGCCAAGTCTGAAGTTCCTTAATATATGCATAAGTTTGTATTCAGTGCACCTATAAGAAAAATTTCATTGTGCCTTCGCTTTAGTGCAATGCTCTAATCGAAGGCCAGCATGAGTATTGAGTAAATATAACATTTTGTTAACATGTTGAACTTTTCCGAACTACCAACCCGCCCTGTCTTCATTAAGTTCTTTTCAATTCCACTCTATCTCTTAGACACATCTTTTGTATTCTGTTTGCCTATATTCATGTCCATTGCAGAATTCATTACGTTATGGTCATTGTCCCTTTCAACATCCTTGATGTAATACTGACAAAGTGTATATGTATGTAGGTATCTGCATTTGTTTATTAGTAGGTATATATATATATATATATATATATATATATATACATATTTATGGCAAATATAACAACAGAATTCTGCAGTTGAAATATGAATATTCAACAATAAATCTCATATTGTAGAAAATAAAGGGTGAATGGCGCGTGGTACAACTGACGTTATTTGGCTGCACTTTAATATGCAATATCCTTAACCAGTGTTGCCAGAAAAAATTTGTTTGGGGCTAGAATCAAGAAAAAAGGGCTAGAAATATCTACATTTATTCAAGAAAATTCAAAATCTGTTGCAAAAAGAGCTAAAAGTATTTGTATGTATATTTTTCAATGTACATTTTCACATTTATTTCAAATCAAACAAAAACAAAGTTATACAAAAAGTACATTAAACTAAAAAAAAAAAAACAAGTAAGGAAGGCTAAGTTAGGGTTTAACCGAACATTACATACTCAGCTGAGAGCTTTGGAGACAAAATAAGGGAAAATCACCATGTAGGAAAATTAACCTAGGGTAACCCTGGAATGTGTTTGTATGACATGGTATCAAATGGAAGGTTAATAATTAATAATGAGTATTTTAAGAGGATGTGTGTTCTATAGGTGGACACCTTTTCGAGATATCGCCATAAAGGTGGACCAGGGGTGACTCTAGATGCGTTTGTACAATATGGGTATCAAACGAAAGGTGTTAATGAGTATTTTAAAAGGGAGTTGGCCTCAGTTATATGGGTGGTCCCCTTTTCGAGATATCGCCATAAAGGTGGACCAGGGGTAACTCTAGAATTTGTTTGTGCGATATGGGTATCAAATAAAAGGTGTTAATGAGTATTTTAAAAGGGAGTGGGACTTAGTTCTATAGGTGGACGCCTTTTCGAAATATCGCCATAAAGGTGGACCAGGGGTGACTCTAGAATTTGTTTGTACTGTTACGAATATTAGCAACACTAAGGGGTGCTGTCATCTCAAAACCGATGCTAAGCAGCGCCCTGTATGTACACAACCAAATTAATCATTATGTCTTCACATATGTACGTACACGCAGCGGAGAAGCAACGCATAAACACACGCGCATAAGCTGTGACACGAGCTATAAAAATTGTGCATCTGTGGTTATAGCTGAGAAACTTAAAGCATATAACCACTTATAGCAGATAATAACTGTGAAATACGTTATTGTACTTTAATAAAGGTCATTTTGCATTATTGAAAAGTGGAGTTATTTATTTAACAGTTTAGCGATACGAACGTTAGCAGAGAATTTGAAATAAGAGGAATTGCAGTAAGTTCTTTACAATTGGTGTCAGATGAGGAATTGCTGAATAAATTCCGAAGATTTTGAATACAACTTGGACATGGCAAAGTTCTGTGAATTGAAGATCCAGCAACTGCGGAAGGAGTTGGAGAGCCGTGGATGGAATACAAACGGCATTAAACTCGAACTTCAGGCACGACTACGAGAGGCAATGGAAGCAGAAGGAATTAACGTGGAAGAGTATGTCCTTCCTCTTGTAGGCGAGGAGACAACAAAAATTGAAGAGAAAAATGAAACATCGCAGACAGTTACGAGCACAGACTTGAACATGATATTGGCTGCAATATCTGCACAAACAGCGACAGAAACATCAATGTCGTCGCAAATGTCATCTCAACTGGAAGAACAGAAGATATGTATTACATCACAACTGGAGAAACAGAATACGTATATGGTATCCCAACTGGAATCCCAGGAGAACAGTATAACATCCAAGATGGAACAACAGAAGACATATATGGCATCCAAGTTGGAATAACAGGAGACACGTATTGCAGAAATGTTATCTGAAATAACATCAAAGATTGAAGCACAAGAAAAGCGTATATCCGAAATGTCGGCGCAAATTTCAGCACAGATATCATCGCAGATCTCTGCTAAACTGGAATAGCAAGAAGGACGTATTTCCTCAAATTTGGAGGCGCAAGATACAAAAATTTCACAGTTTGAAGAAAAAATCGAGGCCGAGGTGGATGCTTTGAGAGGACGTATCGAGCAATTGCAACTAAATCGCCCAGCAGTTTCAAGGAGTAATCCAAAGGTAAAAACACCATCATTTGACGGTTCTGTTCCTTTCCAGGTCTTTAAGCTACAATTTAAGCAGGCCGCAACAGTGAACAACTGGAATGCTGAAGATAAAGTTGCTGCACTCTTCGTAGCATTGAAAGGACCAGCTGCCGAAATCTTACAGACTATTCCAGAGTACGAACGGAACAGTTATGACGCATTGATGGCTGCTGTAGAACGGTGATACGGAAACGAACACATGAAACAGATATACCAAATATAATTGCAAAACCGTTACCAAAAAGCTAATGAGACTTTGCAAGAGTTTGCTTTGGATTTTGAAAGGTTGGCTCATTTGGCAAATGCGGACGCACCCGTGGAATAGACTGAAAGGGTAAAGATGCAGAGCTTTATAAATGGCAAACGGGACGTCGAAACAAAGCAAGCTACATACGCAAACCCAAAGCCAACATTTGCAGAAACGGTGTCACAAGCTCTGATTCAGGAAATTCTGTGTAAGCCAGTTTTCAAAGCACGCCGTGTGGAAGTAGAAAGGCCAGAGTGGGTAGACGCAATTTTAGAAGCTTTAAAAGGAACGCAGCAGAAGAATAATGGTGCAATCAAGTGTTCCAAGTGCCGTAACCCAAGTCACATTGCACGTCATTGCAGCACCGGTCCTGGTAGTTCCAACTTGGGTTGCCGTAAACGCAAAGCGAAAAGAGATGAGCAACAGGGTGCCAGATGTAAAAATCGAGAGCTAGCTCCAGGTATTGAATGTCCTGTGATATCTTTGTCGTAAATTGGTAGAAACTCGAGCAGTCTTACCGTCAGAGGGAATGTGGATGGCAAAGGACGTGTACTGACTGTAGACATGGACGCATCTCATTCCTTAATCCGATCTGACTTGGTCAACAGGAGAGTAAAACCGTTACATGGAGCAAGGTTGCGTACGGTCACTGGCGATTATAACCAAGTCCAGGGAGAAGTGATCTGTGAAGTCTTAATTGGCAATGTCCTGGTTCTACAAAAATTCGTTGTGGCGGAGATCGTGGATGAAGTCATATTGGGAGTGAACTTCTTAGTTGACCATGACATCAGGATCGATACGCCGAGAAAGATTATGCTCTATGAGAACCAGGATATGCCACTTAACTTCAGTTTGGAAGAAGGGTTCAGCAGTAATCGAGTGTTGGTGAAAGAGATTCGACAAAAACTACAAAAGTCAAAGGCAGCAGATCGGGCAAGGGTTGTTGGAACGAATGGACCAAACAAATCAAAACCAAAGGCACCTGCGGAAAAAACAGTGGCATTGACAAAACCTAAGGATGCACTAAAACGACTGAAAGAATTTTCCAGAGAGAAGGCAAGGTTGATTTCAAGCCAGCGCGCAGTACTCTTGTGAAACGTCAAGACGATACTGATGATACAAAGTCAATCCGTCAAGAACAAGCTCTGCGAAGTAGTTCTTCATTGGCTAAAGAACAGAGTGTGAGGCAATGGCCCAGGGTAATGAGTAGTAAGATGAAATACTGGCTTGACAAGAACTTTTAGTAGGAAGATTTTTTGGAGGGAGATTTGGTACTGCTATACAACCCTTACCGGCGAAAATGTGTTCCATCAAAATATCAGTGCAGTTGGGAAGGTCCGTACAGAGTTGTGAAGAAGACCAGTGATGTCATCCACCGCATGCAAACAATTGGAAAACCACAAAATAGAAGGGTGGTTCATTTGGAGAGGCTAGCAGCAGTAAGATTGAGAGATTTGTCTGATCGGGACGATCAGACTTAGGTGGAGGGAAGTGTTACGAATATTAGCAACACTAACGGGTACTGTCATCTCTAGGCCGATGCTAAGCAGCGCCTTTTATGCACATAATCAAATTAATCATTATATCTACACATATGTACGTACACGCAGCGGAGAATCAACGCACAATCACACGCGCATGAGCTGTGAGAGGAGCTATAAATTTGTGCATCTGTAGTTATAGCCGAGAAACTTATAGTAGATAACCAAATAGTAGACTCTAGAACAGAACCGCCTAGAAATGTCAACGAGGAAACCAAACACTATAAAAGGCAGCAACAGTAGAGGCGCGACATTTATTTTGATTTAAAAAGCCTTCTGGCGAGCAATAGTAGTGTTATTGTGAAATAGGTTATTGTACTTTAATAAAGGCCATTTTGCATTATTGAAAAGTGGAGTTATTTATTCAACAGTTTAGGGATAGGAACGTTAGCAGAGAACTTGAAATAAGAAGAGTTGCAGTAAATTCGCTACAGTACGATATGGATATCAAACGAAAGGTGTTAATGAGTATTTTAAAAGGGAGTGGGCCTTAGGTCTATGGGTGGTTCCCTTTTCGAGATATCGCCATAAAGGTGGACCAGTGGTGACTCTAGAATTTGTTTGTGTGATATGGGTATCAAATTAAAGGTATTAATGAGGGTTTTAAAAGGGAGTGGTGGAGGTTGTATATGTGAAGGCGTTTTCGAGATATCGACCAAAACGTGGACCAGGGTGACCCAGAACATCATCTGTCGGGTACCGCTAATTTATTTATATATGTAATACCACGAACAGTATTCCTGCCAAGATTCCAAGGGCTTTTGATTTCGCCGTGCAGAACTTTTTCATTATCTTCTACTTAATATGGTAGGTGTCACACTCATTTTACAAAATTTTTTTCTAAAGTTATATTTTGTGTCAATAAACCAATCCAAGTACCATGTTTCATCCCTTTTTTCGTATGTGGTATAGAATTATGGCATTTTTTTCATTTTTCGTAATTTTCGATATCGAAAAAGAGGTCATAGTCGGATTTCGGCCATACCTTATATCAATACAAAGTGAGTTCAGATAACTACGTGAACTGAGTTTAGTAAAGATATATCGATTTTTGCTCAAGTTATCGGGTTAACGTTAGAGCGGAAGAACAGACGGTCGACTGTGTATAAAAACTGGGCGTGGCTTCAACCGATTTCAACCTATTTCACAGAAAACAGTTATCGTCCTAGAATCTAAGCCTCTACCAAATTTCACAAGGATTGGTAAATTTTTGTTCGACTTATGGCAGTAAAAATATACTAGACAAATTAAATGAAAAAGGGCGGAGCAACGCCCATTTTGATATTTTATTTTAGTTTTATATTTTTTTGCACCATATCATTACTGGAGTTGAATGTTGACATAATTTGTTTATATACTGTAAAGATATTACATCTTTTAAATCTTTTGTTAAAATTTGACTTAAAAAAAATTTTTTTAAGGTGGGCGTGGTCGTACTCCGATTTTTATTAAGCATACATATAGTAATAGGAGTAAGTTCCTGAAAAATTTCATCATGATATCTTCAACGAGTGCCAAATTACAGCTTGCAAAACTTTTAAATTACCTTCTTTTAAAAGTGGGTGGTGCTACACCCATTGTCCAAAATTTTACTAATTCCCTATTATGCGTCATAAGCTAAACTCACCTACGAAGTTTTATCGCTTTATGCGTCTTTGGTAATGAATTATCCTACTTTTTCGGTTTTTCGAAATTTTCGATATCGAAAAAATGGCGATCAGAAATGTGTGCCCAAAATATGTTGAAAAAATAGGTGAATCAAATATCAATTGCATTTTATCGAATTCAATTGCCGGTAAATCTGAAAAAAAATTTTCTTGAGGCAAAAAAAAAAACACGTCTTTCATTATTTTGACCAAAGAACAACATACTAAAATTTCATCGAAATCAAAAATCATGTCCTGCGCGACCGGGTGTCTTGAAATGAAATGAGCCCACTGCATTTGTAATCTCGTTATTTCATCAGTGCTATACTTGTTTTTTTCATTTATGAAGTAGGAAAACCTTTGAGGTTTTACAAATCTCAATATGTTTTCAACCGAAAAGAAATCTATTTTGCTAAGCGTTTCTATATTGTGCGGCAAGCGTGCCTTAATTTCTCTATTAATTTAATTATGAAGCCGCGACATATATTACCTATTTTTATACTCAGTTGAGCAGAGCTCACAGAGTATATTAAGTTTGATTGGATAACGGTTGGTTGTACATATATAAAGGAATCGAGATAGATATAGACTTCCATATATCAAAATAATCAGGATCGAAAAAAAATTTGATTGAGCCATGTCCGTCCGTCCGTCCGTCCGTCCGTCCGTCCGTCCGTTAACACGATAACTTGAGTAAATTTTGAGGTAACTTGATGAAATTTGGTACGTAGGTTCCTGAGCACTCATCTCAGATCGCTATTTAAAATGAACGATATCGGACTATAACCACGCCCACTTTTTCGATATCGAAAATTTCGTAAAACGGAAAAAGTGCGATAATTCATTACCAAAGACAGATAAAGCGACGAAACTTGGTAGATAAGTTGAATTTATGACGCAGAATAGAAAATTAGTAAAATTTTGGACAACGGGCGTGGCACCGCCCACTTTTAAAAGAAGGTAATTTAAAAATTTTGCAAGCTGTAATTTGTCAGTCGTTGAAGATATCATGATGAAATTTGGCAGAGACGTTACTCCTATTACTATATGTATGCCTAATAAAAATTAGCAAAATCGGAGAAGGACCACGCCCACTTTTAAAAAAAAATTTTTTTAAAGTAAAATTTTTACAAAAAATTTAATATCTTTACAGTATATAAGTAAATTATGTCAACATTCAACTCCAGTAATGACATGGTGCAACAAAATACAAAAATAAAAGAAAATTTCAAAATGGGGGTGGCTCCGCCCTTTTTCATTTAATTTGTCTAGAATACTTTTAACGCCATAAATCGAACAAAAATTAACCAATCCTTTTGAAATTTGGTAGGGGCATAGATTTTATGATGTTAACTGTTTTCTGTGAAAACGGGCGAAATCGGTTTATGCCACGCCCAGTTTTTATACACAGTCGTTCGTCTGTCCTTCCGCATGGCCGTTAACACGATAACTTGAGCAAAAATCGACATATCTTTAATGAACTTAGTTCACGTACTTACTTGAACTTACTTTATTTTGGTATGAAAAATGAACGAAATCCGACAATGACCACGCCCACTTTTTCGATATCGAAAATTACGAAAAATGAAAAAAATGCCATAATTCTATACCAAATACGAAAAAAGGGATGAAACATGTTGAGGTAATTGGATTGGTTTATTGACACGAAATATAACTTTAGAAAAAACTTTATAAAATGGTTGTGACACCTAGAAGAAAATGAAAAAGTTCCGCAGGGCGAAATAAAAAACTCTTAAAATCTTGGCAGGTATTACATATATAAATAAATTAGCGGTATCCAACAGATGATGTTTTGTGTCACCCTGGTCCACATTTTGGTCGCGATCTGGAAAACGCCTTCACATATACAACTACCACCACTCCCTTTTAAAACTCTCATTAATACCTTTAATTTGATACCCATATCGTAAAAACACATTCTAGAGTCACCCTGGTCCACCTTTATGGCGATATTTCGAAACGGCGTTCACCTATAGAACTAAAGCCCACTCCCTTTTAAAATACACATTAACACCTTTCTTTTGATACCCATATTGTACAAACAAATTCTAGGGTCACCCCTGGTCCACCTTTATGGCGGTATCTCGAAACGGCGTCCACCTATGGAACTAAGGGTTACTCCCTTTTAAAATACTCATTAACACCTTTCATTTGATACCCATATCGTACAAACGCATTCTAGAGTCAACCTGATCCACCTTTATGGCTATATCCCTAAATGGCGTCCACCTATAGAACTATGGCCCACTCCCTCATAAAATACTCTTTAATGCCTTTCATTTGATACACATTCCAGGGTTTCCCTCGGTTCATTTTCCTACATGGTTATTTTCCCTTATGTTGTCACCATAGCTCTCAACTGAGTATGTAATGTTCGGTTACACCCGAACTTAACCTTCCTTACTTGTTCTTTCAATGAATTCGTCTATACATTTATCTTATTTGTTAGTTCGTATATATTCTTCAAAGGTATAATGAAAATAAGGTGTGATAAACAAAAATTTATTATAATCTAAAGTTAAGGGGTCCAACCTCTTAGAAGGTAACACTATGCTGTTACGCAATCTGGAAAATAAATATACAACTTCATGACACAGTTTATCGATTAAAGTTTGTGTTATCAGTTGAAATGATACAAATAGAATAAAACTTCGACACATAAAAAACACATTAAAAATTTCACAATACGTTTTGCCGAAATAGATTTGGAGCCAAAAAGAGGCAAGCATTTTAAAAAGGGCCAAAAAAAGAGCTAGGGGCTAAACCGGAATTTTTGGAGTTAAACGCAAAAAAAAGTACTAGATTTGGCTCTAAAATGGCAACAGTGTCCTTAACAGCAGCCAGCGCTAACAATGCACTTCTAACGGACATTGCTCCTTTTGAGCAATGACCAGTTATGGGGGTTCCGTATCTACTTGTTTTGGTTTGATAATTTGAAGTAAAGCAATTTTATTCAATTCAATGGTTGTACGTATTGCGCATACTTAACTGCACATTGGCGCTTTTTATAGCCACTCATGAAGAAGAATTTAAACCAATTAAATGGAAATGAATGATATTGCGTAAGAGTTCTTGGTAAATAACGAAAATAAATCCTTTTCTGAAGGAACAATTTTTTATGCGCAATATGTCATTCCATGGCCACGGAGGGAGAAGGGTTGAGAATTAGCTCATTAAGAACACTTTTATATTGGTCCCTTGTATTTCCACACACTCTAATGATGATACTGTCTTTCAGTTATTTAGCGAATCGTTGCATTGCAGCGATAAACAATAAATAAGGCCCACAACGAACTTGGAAATGTCCTCCGTAGATTTGAAGGTATCTTCACCCAGATAATCAATCACCTCAACCTCGCAAGGGGTGGAGCATTAAGCGACTGAATAGTTCTACTTCCAATTCCTCCATAGAGCTAACTCAGCTGAAGCTGTCCAGTATAATAAGGTATACAACATGAAATCTTATTTGAAGTGTGATTTGTAAACAACGGGACAGAAAGGCCTCGACACACGTCAAGAGGCGGTGTCACCCCAGCGTTTGCTAAGTAAATAATAAAGGCCAGCGGAGTTCCCAAGTCGCCACTGATAGAAAAATTAAACTTGCACGTGCCTGCCTGGGAAAAGAGATAAGTGGGACAGTTGCTACTAATATCGTTATGCTGTTGCTCCTAGTTGAAACTACTCAAAGTCTTCGACCTCACGATAGCAGAGCTTTGCACTTTGTTAGCCGCCTGAGTTTCTAAGTATATTTCTTACAGTCGGCGAATATCATTCCATCTACCTTGTCCTTTATAACGGTGACATCCGCATGGAAGACGCTACAGTAATCGGGAAGATTAAATTGCTGGCTGAAATCGGGCTCATGGTAGACTACTCCACCTCTAATGCTCCCGTTTATCCTAAATCCATCCGTTCATTAGACTCCCGTCTCATATTGCTCTCCCCCTCCATTCTTCTCTTGAGGATATATGAGTGGTGAATGCAGCAATAGAAACAAAAGTCAAAGTCGGTCAGAATGCTGGAGTGCTCGTAATTAACTTCCACTGGTTGTAGCGTGCTCCGCCTAACCAACCGAACTTCCTGGTTTCAGGTCCCGTGCAAATGAACATCAAGAAGCGCGGTAGCCCCTCCAAACTGTTTGGGCAAAAAATGCGAGTGTATTTATACCATTAAAAGCTTCTCAGTGAAAATTCATCAGCAATTCGGGGTCGGCATAAAATTTCTTGGACTTGTTTTTCCAATTAAATAATTAAAAAAAAAAAAAAAATGTTTAAGTTAAAAGGTTTTATTGAAAACAATATTTACATGAAATATTAATAATACTAAAATCTAGAAAATAATTACCTAGGTCCTAGGTACTAGTAATCACACTCCTCATCAATTTAGGGCGTTGATCAGATAATTAAATGAAAGCGTTGGGCAAGTGGAATTTCTAAAAATGTGAGACGTTGCATAACCTGATTAAGGTTCAGTTGGTCTTATATATGACTATCAATAGAAATTTTACGCGTCAAACGCTTTTATTTAATTGTCTGATCAAAGCCCTAATCCTTCCAAAGACTTTACTCAACTCTGCGCAACGTATGCTTGTCCCTCCTCCAACTCCAAAATATATTGATGTCACTTCTACCGGACTGTATGTAATATTTGTTCCAAATATGGACCAAATCGGACCACAAATACGATTTTTGTGAATATCTCGATCCTTGCACCACCTAGCGGCGATTTTTTTCATACGTCGTCTTCTATTCTTGTATGTATTATGTATTCCAAATATGAACCAAATCAGACCACAAATACGATTTTTGTGAATATCCCAATCATTGCGCCACCTAGCGGCAATTTTTTCATAGGTCGCTTTCTATTCTTGTATGTATTATGTGTTCCAAATATGAGCCAAATCGGACCACAAATAACATTTTTGTGAGTATCTCGATCCTTGTGCCACCTAGCGACGATTTTTTTTCGTATTATTGCATTGTCATCGGGTTCTGAACTATATTCCAAGTTTCAAGCTTGTAGCTTATTGGGAATTTACTTAAATTTTAATTACAAAATTCGTTCACAACGGCCGGCCGTGCAGCCGTGCAGCCTGTCAAGTCAACCTAAATAAAACCGTTTAAAGAAGGAGCCCGACGCAAATTGGATGAGAATCTAGAACTAAATCTCGTAGCAGTTAATTTTTTGAGCTTTTTTTCTACATCGCATCACGAAGCCGCAGTGCCGCCCGTTGGGAGCAGGATGTAAACCGGGTACAGATTCAGCATTGCGATTAGTGATAGTGTAAATGATGTACGAATGACCCCGCTCATTCCGACAGTGGAATAAGTGTCTAGTACTCTGCAACAACCAAAACGCCATAGACGAGAACCAACCAACCGACAACCGACCGAAAACTATTGGAGAGAGAGCCCCCAATGTTTGTCAGTTGCTCGCCGAGGGCGGTAAAAGGAACCCGAAGCCTTACTAATCTCCTCCTCTTCATTAAGCTTCCATGGCAGCTTGCTTAAAAGGTACTTAGCCCTGCGTAATCTGTTAAACATCCCGCAGTGTATTAAGAAACTTACCCGGGGAATAATTACAAGATCGCGGAATTACCAGCAACTGCTACAGCTTTGCAATTGCAAAATCTGCTGAAGAGTTCTGTGGAGAGCGGGACTGGTCTGTAACTGGTTCACCCTAGTGTCTCTTAAATATTCTTAGCCATCCAAAATTACCTGATAGTTTTGCTCCTAAGACCTACACATGTCAAAAATCATGTCGAATATTATATGTAGGTCTTACAATCTAAGACTAACAAGGTAACTTCTACCATCAAATGGAAAGGACTGTAGACTTTTGACGGGTATTCTGACCGGACACTGTCTTCCAGCGTCACATGCCTTTAAATTAGGGTTGGCCAGTAAATGCAGATGTGGGAAATGCGGATTGGAGGAGGAAACGATCGAGCACGTTTATTGCGCTTGCTAGGCTACGTCTCCATCTTTAGGAATGCGATATTAAGGAGGTTACGCTACATTTCGTTCGACCATATTATTTACAACAGCTTGCATAAAGTTCGTAAATTCTTAGCATCAATGTTTTGTTGACCATTCGCACTGAATTATGGTGCTGGAAATTATATATGTTTGGCTATAAGGGTACTGATAAAAATTATCTCGACGCTTCGTTAGTTTTAAAATTTTATAGCGACCAGACGTGAGCGTCTAGCGGAATAAAACTCGGCTTTCCTTTGTAGGATCAAGGCACAGCGGCTTGTACCTAGATTGGTTACGATGATGCTACTAAGTAACGCGGTGAGTTATATCGGTACCTTTATTTTAGATCAGTAACGTCATAAAATCCGATTTGTATTTATTGATGTAAGCGATAATATTGTGAGAGTTGTTAGTTATGTGCCAATACACCAATCTTGACATTTACTTCGTTAATAAGCGCTTATTGTTTTAGCGACTATGGTCGTTCAACAAGGCGCGCCAGTCGCTTCTTCGCTGGGTAAACTGGTGCCAATTGGTTGCACCAAGGGATTCTAAATCGTATCCCACCTAATCCTTCCAGCGGTTTGGGGGCTGATAAAAATACTTTTTAGCCGGACCGTCATCTTTTATAGCCTAGCCAGCGTAGCCGTTTTGTTTTAATTCGCTGGACTACGTTCATGTCTGTGTGAAGCTCGTATAGCTCAACGTTGAACCTCCTTCGGTACTCGTCATCGCCAACACATAGTGGCCCGTAAATCCTTCAAGGACCCGAACACTTCCAGAGCCGCTTCAGTATTTAATCCTTTTGCACCTTGTCCTTCCGGCGGAGTGGAGGCCATCTTCTTCCTCTGATTCCATAGGCAGGTTCCGATAAAAATATTTTCTTAGCCGGAGCGTCATCTCTCATTCGCATAACATGGCCTAGCCAGCGCAGCCGCTGCATTTTAATTCGCTGGACTATGTTGATGTCTGCGTAAAGCTCATACAGCGCATCAGTAAATCCTTTTCGGCACTCGCCATTGCCAAGAAGTAAAAGTATGCAAATCTTTCTAAGAACTTTTGTCTCGAACACTCCCAGAGCAGCTTTATCTGATGTTGTCCATGCTTCTGCACCATATAGCAGGACGGGTACGATTAGTGACTTGTAGAGCATGGTTTTTGTTTGTCAAGAGAGAACTTTGCTTTTCAATTGCTTGCTTAATCCAGAGTAGCATTTATTAGCAAGAGCGATTCTTCGCTTGATATTAAATCTGATGTTTTTGTTTGGTTAGCAAAAATAAACGAAGTCTTTTACTACTTTGAAATTATGGCTGTCAACAGTAGCGTGGCTTCCAAAGCAGAAATGGGCTGAATATTTGCTCGATGGCAGAAGGTACTTCGGTTTGTCTTCATTCGCCATCAAACCCATTCTTTATGTTTCTTTTTCCGGTTTGGAGTAGGCAGAACATACGCATGTTTAGGCCAATTATATCAATGTCGTCCTGATACCATCAAAGATATAAGAAGCATTTGCGTGAGAAAAAAGTCTCCCTCGACGAAAAAATTATGCTCATATCAGTCCTAATGAATTCCCCAGTTAAAGGGAGTAGGTTCAAGTATTATAAAACAACTAGCAGACCCGGAAGACGTTGTTCTGTCCTAAATTTGCTCTATCTGCACATATTTAACAAGCTTTTTCCGTCTAACACTGCCCTCGCTCCTCTACACTTTTTCCTAATCTTTGTATTCACTCTCCCCTCCGTATTTTTTGCTTCACCTATCTCCATCTTCGTCTCATTCTATCTCTTTCTCAGTCTCCTTCTCTCTTTTCTCTTCTCTCAAGTTTTTCTAATTCTTCTTCATATGTCATTGCCAGTCCCAGAGCGTGATATGTATTTTGTTCCAGTCCCATTCCGAGTCTCAGTCCCAGTCCCACTCCAAGCCTCAGTCTCAGTCTCAGTCTCAGTCCTAGTACTAATCCCAGTCCCAGATCGACTCTGTTCTACTTCCCGGAAAAAAAACATCGAAAATATTAATATAGGCAAATTTATATACCAAATTTCAGGAAAATCGAATAGAACGTATGTAAGTAGGTGTGTGGGTATTATTAATTCATGCCTTTATTTCGGCTTCGCATCCATATTTATCAGTTTTGCCAGGTTGATGCGACTAAATCGAATATCGTAATGAAAATTACTTTAAAGCTCTCAGCAAGAGTTTTCATTTGATATCCATAATGCACGCACATTCTAGGGGTACCCGGGTCCACGTTTTGGCCTATATCTCGAGACCCTAGTCACCCAGGTGTATGAAAATTACCCTCTACTAAAGCACACATCAAGAGCTTCAATTTGATATACATAATGTAAAAACACATCCTAGTGTTACCCTGATCCACGTGTTGGCCAATATCTCGAGACCCTAGTCACCCAGGTGTATGAAAATTACCCTCTACTAAAGCACACATCAACAGCTTCAATTTGATACCCATAATGTAAAAACACTATCTAGGCGTTCACGGGCCCACGTTTTGGCCTATATCCCGAGACCCTAGTCACCCAGGGGTATGAAAAATACCCTCTACTAAAGCACTCATCAACAGCTTTCATTTGTTATCCATATTCTATAAACACATTCCAGAGGTACCCGGGACCACGTTTTGGCCTATATCTCGACACCGTTTGAGCCGATCCTGAATTTTCTTTGCTACAAGCCTCACAGATCCCGAGACCTTTCCAACGAATGCAAAATCGTGGAAATCGGTTGGTGCGTTCTGGAGTTCTAGCGTCAGGATAGAAAACCCGACTTATTTTTATATTAAAGATGAACTTGCGTAAAGAATTTGACGCAGTCAAAATATCAAATATCTTCCTTGAGAATTTTGTGTGCGTAGTGAAGAAGAATATTATAAACGTAGGATATACATACATAAGACTTAATCTTATTAAACATATTCTTGTTGAACTTTGATAATCAAACTTTAAGCTTTCCTATCTGAAAAATACTTTTATCCTTAAAATTACAACCTAGTAAAGCCCGAATTTCGTTCATAATTTGTGGTCACTGGGTTATCGGCAAGTTCTTTAAAACTTGAAAGCAAAATTTCAAAGCTCATAAGATCTTTTGAATTTTCACGATCCCTGACCAACATAGCAAAAAATTTTTTACCTCATGTTGCATTGCCACCGGGTGTTGAAGTAAGTTTTTTGTTTCAAGAATCTATCTCAACGGGAATTTATTCAAATAACACATAGCATAGATTGCACGTGATGTTATTGCACTTTTTATTACCTCTAAATATCTTAAACCCTGTCCCAAATAGAAAATAATACAATATTGTAGACCCCAAAGCTGTTTAAAGTTCCAAGTTATTGGGTTATCGGGAAGTTCCTTGGAACTCGAAAGTATTATTTCCAAGCTCGAACGAGTTTTTGAATAATCACGATCCCTGAACAACTTAGCAAACATTTTTTTACAAGAATCTATCTCTACGGGAAGATACTCAAATGGCGGTCGCCAAATTCCATATTTGTAAGTGGACTTTCTAAATATCTGGTTCCCTGTCCCGCCTTGAAATTTCTTTTATCCTTAATATCTTAACCCATTAAAGCACAAAGCTATATTCAAAGTTTCAGGCCACTGGGTTGTCGGTAAATTCCTTAAAACTCGAAAGCGAAATTTCTAAGCTCGGAATATTTCTTGAATTTTCACGATCCCTGGAACACCTAGCGAAAATTTATTTCCTCATGTTTTATTGTCATGTGTTCCGAAGCATATTCTTAGCTTCAAAAATCTAGCTCTACGGGAAGGTACTCAAATAGCGGTCACAAGATTCCTTGCAAATGGACTTTCTAAATATTTCTTAACCCCTGTCTAATAAAGAAAACCTTTTTATCTTAAATAATAAAATCAAATAGAATTCAAAATTATTGTTGAAGTTTCAAATCTCTGGGTTATCGAGAAGTGCGTTAAAACTCGAAAGCAAAGCTTCCAAGTCTGACAGTTTACTTAAATTTTCACGGTCCCGGGGCGTGAAACCAAAACTTTTTACATTAAGTTCCAAAAATCTAGCTCTGCGGGAACCTACTCAAATAGCGATCGCAAGATTCCGCATCTTGTAAATGGGCTTTCCAAATATTTCTAAATATCTTGACACCTGTCCCATCTAGAAAGCTTTTTTATCCTAAATATTACAACGTTATAAAGTCCAAAGTTATGTTCAGAAATTCAGGGCACTGATTTCAAAGGGAAGCTCCTTAAAACTCGAAAGGAACATTTTCCAATTCGAACGGTTTTTTGAATTTTGACGTTCCCTGGATGACTAAGCGAAAATTTGTTTTCCTAATGTTCTTAGTTTCAAGAACCTAGAAATACGAGAAGTTATTCAAAAAGCGGTCGCAAGATTTCACATCTTGTAAATGTACTTTCTAAATATCTCGATCCCTGTCTCATCTAGAGAACTCTTACAATCCTAAATTTTTTAATTTTTTACAGCCGAAATTTGCGTTCAAAGTTTGAGATCTCTGAGTTATCGGGAAGTTCCTTAAAACTCGAAACCAACATTTCCGAAATCACAGGTTTTTTAGATTTTTCACGATCCCTGGACAAGATAGCAAAGTATTTTTTTCAATTCATGTTAAATTGCCAGCCGGTTATGAAGTGTTCTTCAAGTTTCAAGAAGTTATTCAAAAATGGATTTCAATATTCTCCAATTTGTTTGGAAATTGGCGGAAAAACATCAAACGAAAGTTATATAAAGGATGTAAAAGAGGGTTGGGGGTTGACTTACTTGAGCTGAACCAGTTCGGTTGTTCAAACGTATCCAGGAACCGGGTCATAAACCATTTGAGCTGAATCGGTTCGGTCTTTCAGCGGTACCGAGGAACTGGATCTTGGAGTCGCCTCGCTTTTTGGAGTGTTATTTAACTTTTGCATTTATACAATGACTTGAGAGTGAGATCTTAAGTGTGGTAGGCCAGCACACCACTTCTATGTGATTGTGTATTCAATGATTCAATTCTTGTGTTACGACATCAACAAAATGTGGAAATAACTTTGCTGATGCAAAAGAGGCGACAAATTATACACTCGTCAAGTGCAAATAACAACGCCATCATGGATACCATATTTTTTACAGGAAGCAGTGAAGCTTTGCAGCGCATTCAGGGAATTTTAATATGAAATAGGCGGGTGGTTATTATGCATTTTGTTGCTAAGAATAATAACAATAATTCATTTCACAAATAATATTAGTTTACTAAGAGCCGCCGTGGTGTGATGGTAGCGTGCTCCGCTCACCACACCGAAGATCCTGTGTTCACGCTCCGTGCAAAGTAACATCAAAATTTTAGAAACAAGTTTTTTCAATTAGAAGAGAATATTTCTATGCGGGGTCGCCCTTCAGCAATGTTTAGCAAGCACTCCAAGTGTATTACCGGTCGGAGTCCGCATAAAACAAGTAGGGCTCGTCCCGCCAATTTGTAGGAAAATTTTGAAAGGAGCACGACGCAAATTGGAAGAGAAGCTCAGACTTAAATCTCTTCGGGGGTTATCGCGCCTTTAATTTTTTTATTTATTAGGGCCAGGTTTCGATTGCTTTACAAGGTGAACGTCATGATATTCATTGAAATAAAGACCACGCAATGTCAACTACGTCCTCTCCTGTTTGTGTGCCAACAATGTTGTCATTGTGGGCGTTAACTGAGCTGTTCTTATAGTTATTTAACTAAAACGTATTGATTGTGTACTTTTCGGGGTTGTTTTTATGACAATCATATTGTTTTTATGTATGGAAAAATGCGTTTTCGACCATAATCAAGGGATATGTCTTTGAATGTATATGTGTGCGTATATTTAAATTGAATCTGCTGATTGTGATATCGTTATGCTTTTCTGTAATGAATAATTGTTTCACGTACTTCTTTATTTTTGCTTTGAGAAAGAAACAACATTTTTATGTACGGATCGGAATCATCATATCCTTCGGTGAGAAATATGCGGCTCACGGATCCGCTGACTGAAGGCTATGTTATTTGTTATAGCGAAGTACGGAAAGCAATCGGAACATAAAAATTTGCTTTGTCGGAAACTAAGTCGGAGTCTGGACAGAAATCGGAAGTGTAAGCAGGATATATGTACATGCAAAAGTAGTTTGAAGAGACGACAAATAAAATATTTCTCCTCTTTCAGAGAAAAAATGTATTGAAAAAAGTTAGAGGTTGTTAATTTTCTTGAGCTCAAAACCAAATTTTATCAAAGCCGTAATTGCTCAATGAATTGGTAGTTTTTGTTTTGGTTAAAAATTTCAGATATTTAGATCTTTCCAGCGATGTATATATATCAACAATAAAAACGTGGCCCAACTATGAAAATTTTACCAATGAAACAATTTTTTCATTTTTACCGTAGATTAAATGTATAAAGTGCTCTTTATTTGCAGCACTACTCTGGTATTAGGACGTCGAAATATATTCGCGTACTTCACTTATTACGAGTTAAAATAAAATCGATGTACCATGCCTCTGATTGCGCTGCTTTTATACTCTCAGTTTGCTTGTCATTATTTTCTACCCGGGTCTAGACTTTTCGCGAGAAACCTTCTCGAGTGGCTTGTTTATTTATTTTTCGTTTCTTTGTATAAAATTGGCTTTGGCTATATATATATGTAAATATATCTTTTGTTTATCCATTTTTTATGCGCCTGTTATTTACATGTGTGAGTTTTAGGTTTCTAGTCTCATCTGTTTAAATGGCTCTTGTAGCTATCCAGCATTTATTTACTAGCGGCTTATTGATGTAATATTGCTCATCCGTATACTAGACACATCTTTAAAAATATGAATAAATATAAAAACTTCATCTTAATTCCATCGTGATATATAACAGATTTGAATAATATAATAAAGTACATTGCGTATGTTCGCTACAATTTCTGTTTATGTATGAATTCTAATTAGCCATAATTTTTTTATACTGGCGTAATAAAATACTCATGCTTACGTTATAACATAGCTTGTAATATCGATTAAAATATTTGTGGAATTGAGGCTTTCTGTTCATTGTAAGCGTGGGTCGTACTAAATTATTAATGATATTTTCATGTATATTTATGTATATGCATTTAATTGCTGCTTTGATGTACAGATTATTCTTAAATAAGCGAAATGTATATACAAATTATCTAAATACTTATATGGTTTGTTCATATAAATGTATGTATGTACATGTGTACCAGTAATTTGCCAATTTGTCGACTCTGCAATAACGTGATTATGCAAGTGAGCTCCTAACAGGCAGTGATAATTTATCTGTTGCAAACTAATCACATCACACATGATAAATGAAATATTCATGCATATCGCTCATTTACTTCAATAGTGTCATAACTCAAAAAACACGACTTTTGAGTTAATAACATATAAACGTACCTAATATCATGATCTTTGTTGTATAAAAAATTTTTCTGATCAGTTCAAAATTTACCGCGTGCTATAAAAATGAAAATATGCCTTTATATGCGCAACATATGGCAGTTAAAATCTTTGAATGGCTCTCCTGGAAAATTGTGTTTTTTGAGTTATGACACTACTGAAGTAAATGGGCGATATGTACACATGCAGAAATGTATGTATGTATTTATTCCTTAGTATGAGTGCTTTATTATGCCAATAAATTTATAATAATCTATTTCGAATCCAAACGCAAACAAAAATTGTAACGGATGTGCTATACTTGATATCATTCCCTATAATATTTTTTATTGACAAGCAGGTTGTTTAACTAAACGCCAAGCAATTACACGGAAATATATCCACACCACCTGAAAATATGAGTACCACTGCGTATACGTAACATTTTATTATTACGTATAAACAAATAAAAAAATTTGCAATAAAATAATATTGCGACTATAAACTGAGATGTAACCTATCCTATGTCTCAAGCTAGATCAAACTACACACAGGGCGCAAAACAAATTCAAAGTCGGTTCCGTAGTTTAGGAGTCCATCGCGGCCGAAAATGTTGTGACACGTGTTTTTTATATATTAAAATGTACATATAAAAAAAGTAGAGTTTGATTAATGATGACAAGTAGAACAAAGTATGTTATGCGGCATACTCGCCGCCCAGGTAATACTTTATTATAGAACCAAAATCTGTTATATGTCACGCTGAAATGCAGATGAGGTTGCAATCTCATATATTATTTCTAATTACTGTTTTTATGTGCAGGCCGCTTTTTCGCTCTTATTTTAAATGCAAATCTATAAACAAAGATTTGGTTGTACAGATGGAGATTCGTGCTATTAGCAAGCTTTGGCCATTATTTGTCCTAGTTCTTTTGTTTAGCTATATGTTATTAAAATAATTTATTCAAAATAAACGATTGTGAGCACACAAAGAAATCTATTTGCAGTATGACACTATTGTGAATATTTGATTGGAACTAAGACTGCATTACCTGCAGTTGTTAAAATTCGCACGATGGCAGGGCCAGTGCATGTAAGTTTTATTGATAGATGATCGATAGATAGAACAGCTGATTTCTGTTGATATTTGATATGGGACTTTCATATTTGGTGCGCAAAATAGGCACGAGTCCGGCTGGTATTTATTTATATATAAACGATTGGAAAATGTTTCCATTACATGGTATAAAGGTATTTTTTTGATGGCACAAGCAAGGCTGGTGGAACGTTTCCGAACAATTTGTTTTTTGTGTTTATCGAATTCTTCCAACAACAACAACAACAGTAAACATGTACTGGTGGAAAAAGCATGGATCTAAACTGTTACTCTTTTAACAATAAAAATGTGTGCGTTTACTTATTTACGTGCATGGGTATTAATAATTTTAGGCATTAAATATTGTTTTTAATTGCATGCAAATAATTTGTTACTTTAAAATATTTAAAGGGCTGGAAAAATAAAGTCAACAAAGTCAATAAAGTTTGGTTTAAGTTGGAAAAATTTAATAAAAAAATATTTATTTTCTTACATTAAGTGTAGGATAAATTCGCGAATCAAGCGAAAATCTACTGTCGGTAATGATGAAATCGGAACTACAGTTATCAGTCGCTGGCGATAAAAAGTGCTACCTTTATACCAAATTTCAGGAAAATCGAACAGAGAATAGAATTTGATCGAACAGACCGGTCCATGGCCCACTTCCCGGAAAGAAACTTCACAGGAACACTCTACGGGTTCACACAATAATTACGATTGATTAAAGTAGATCAGACCATGGCCCACTTTCCGGAAAAGAAAGGATGTACCTTTTATCAAATTTCAAGCAAATTGCGCTATAAACTAGTTTATGTAGAAAAGGTCGGCCCCAAATATTGTCTTTGTACCGAATTTCAAACAAAGCGTACCGTAGATAAGATTTTTTGGAAAAGGTCGGTCGTCAGTCCACTTCCCGCAAATCGAACTATAAGCTCTTTTATGTCCACTTCCCGAAATGAAAAGTTTCTCAAATATTACTTTGTCAAAGTGGTACCGGTGTACCGAGTTTCAAGTAAACCGCACGATACATATCGTTATTTGGAATGGATCAGCCTTGGTTAAACACCTTTGAGCACACACACAAAATTGTATCAAAATCGGTCCAACCGTTTAAAAGGGGTTTAGTGACAAACACATGTACAGAAGAAGTATACATATATGTATATATAAGATAGATTTAATCTCCTTAGTGCAAATCATTAGTATATATTTAGTATGTACCTACAAATAAACTTAGCAAAAATAGAAGCGGTATTTCTATTTTGTTGTTACGTAGCTTATTTTGGAATACATACATACATCTATAAGTTACATCTCATTCAATGCAAGTCATACAATTCGCATCCAACATACACACGAACTGCATTTTCAACCTTTGGTCACATTTTTTAAAATTTCACTGTCATCAATTTCTCATAACGCGCCTAAAGAAGCATAACTTCAAAACTCTTTCAGAAAAAATTATTTTCGAACTATTAATTTTTCAGTTCGAAATAAACTATTAAATCTGGACTTTTATTTTTTAGGGACAAAACAAAAACTGGCGCAATAACCATTGAACGGCTCATTCAATTGATACCAATTATTTTCAAACGAAATCCTTCTTGTTTCAACAAAAACCGGTGTTTTAAATTTGGAGGCAATATCTCAAATGGTTAAAAAAAAATATGACACTTTACAGGTGCAACTTTACCATGGAACAGTGAGACAGAACTTTGCGAGCTGGTTTAAGATTTTCTATCACAAACTTCTGGTATTTTCTGGGTTAACTGGGGTGGTTGCCACTTGCTCCTCTGCTGCCATAGAAGGGTTTAAATTAAAAAAAAAAATACTTTCTAAGCCGAGGCATCATCTTTCATTCGCAAAACATGCCCTAGCCAGCATAGCGTCTGCGTTTTAACTGGCTGGTCTATATTGATGGGGGCGTAAAGCTAAGCTGTACTAGGCTCATCATTAAGCCTTCTTCGGTACTCACCGTCGATAACGCGTAGAGGTCTGTAAATCCTTCGAAGAACTTTTCTCTCGAACACTCCCAGAGCCGTTTTATCTAATGCTGTCATGGTCCATTCTTTTGCACCATATAGCAGGGCGGATATGATAATATGATGATTTGTAGAGCATGATTTTTTTTTGCTGAGAGAGGCTTTGCTTATCATTTACCTACCTAGTCGAAAGTATTATTTATAGGCAAGAGTGATCCTTCGTTGCATTTTAGGGCCGTTATGGTTTTTATTGTTAATGTTCGTTCTCAGATAAATGAAGTCTTTTACTATTTCGAAGTTATGGCTGCCAACAGTGGCGTGGTTACCGTTCTTACAAATACACTCATTCTTTGCTCGATGACAGCTGCTTCTTCGTTTTTTTCTCATTCACCATCAAACCAATTTTTCGCTTCTTTCTTCAGTTTGAAAAAAGCTGAACTTACGTCGCGGGCGTTCAGGCCGATGATATCAATCTCATCAGCATACGCTAGTAATTGCACGCTTTTTTAGAATATTGTTCCAGAGCGGTAAAGTTCTGCAGCTAGTATAATTTTGTCCATCACAAATTTAATAAATCGCACGATAGGGGCTTAGGTTTAGTGGTAGCTGCCCTGCTAAGGGAAGTTCACTGGGACAACACGAAGGTCCGTTGTGACACCACATACAATGAACTGACGGTGATGTAACTATAGCTACTTAGATAGTCATTGCGTAGCATCAATAAAGTGCCGATAGGGAGTTACCGTATCTGAAATTTCTTTAAGTTTCGAACTGCTCAACGAGGTCCTTACCAATTTCGATTGAGACAATGGCGTTGCTCAACGTCATTTTGCTCAGCTGTATTAGTTTTGCGGGTAACCAAATTCAGACAATCCTACACAGTTACACATCAGAGACATGAAGGTAATGCACATTCAGATAACTTAGCAAATAAGGGTGCTCTAACAGCATTCTATGATCCAGAGCCCTTTTGTCGACTTACAAAAGCACACACCAAGGAAACTATAAGTAACTGGGAAACTAGATAATTCAGACACCACTGGATTGACTGTCCAGGGCAAAGACATGCCAAACTCTTTATACTTCTGGCAACGAAGGTATCAGCCAAACTCATTAATCTAAGCAGGGAGTACCTAAGAACCCTCACTGGGTACTATACGGGACACTGTAGTCTACGATAACACCTAAGTAAATTAAATCTATTCCATACATAAATTTGTCGTTTCTGTGAGCTGGTGGATGCAATGCCGGTTCACATTCTCTGCGAATGCGTCGCTCTGGCTAGGCAGAGACTTTCCCATCTAGGTATTGGTACTCCTAATGCCTATGTGATATGGAGTAAAAATCCCAAAGAGGCACTTAGATGCAAATAGATCTGCACAAAGTTCGCAGTGCTTCCAGGCCAAGTAAAAATATAAATTCATATATAGCATATAGCCTGCTGTTTTTCGTGCTGTAGAAGGCGGCTTTAAAATTGACGAAGAGGTTATGTGTGTAAATTATTCTTCATTTAGTAGAGCAGAAAGGTGTTTCCTCCAAAATCTGAGTACACTCTGGACCTTGGTTACAAGTTTGCCGTTTCCGTTCTTACAGTAGTTAACTATTCTCGAATTCGATGCGATGCCCATGCTTCGAAAAATGATCAACTGGATCGGGGATATTCCAAAAATTACTTGCACAATATAAATCTTTGATAACTAAAAAAAAAAAAAAAATGAAAAAAATAAATGTAAGGCGCGATAACCTCCGAAGAGATCTAAGGCCGAGCTTCTCTGTTAATTTGCGTCGTGCTCCTCTTGATTTTCCCTACAAATTGGCCGGACGGGACCTACATGTTTTATGACGACTTAGAACGGTATCTGAAAGGCAGATGAGTTTTCACTGAGAGCTTTTCATGGCAGAAATACATCCGGAGCGCTTGCCAAACACTGCCGAGGGGTGACTCTGCTTATAAAAATGTTCTTCTAATTGAAAAATCTTATTTCTAAAATTTTGATGTTGCTTTTCCCGGGGTGTGAACCCAGGGCATACGGTGTGGTAGGCGGAGCACGCTACCATCACAACACGGTGGCCGCCGATAATTTTGATAATTTAGTAAGTAATTAAGTGAATAGCCAGATATGTTACTTAACGGTTGTTTTTTATTATGCAACATTTGTTGGTAACGATTTTCGCATGGATGACACGTACGAATTTGATCGAAACACTGGTTTACAGTACAAATGCACCAGAGACGCGATTATGAAATTCCTATGTAAAATCACACCCTGATTCCGAAAACCAAGGTTATTTTTAATGCTATTGTAACGATTTTGAGATATTTACGAATAACCGTTTTTTTTGAAAAAAAAAAAAAATTGAGTCCACTTAACATATATATCTCAAGAACGAATTGAGTAATTCCAAAACGGTTTGATGCTTTTGAAAGATAATAAAATTTTCTATAAACCTCGCAAAATACAAATTTCTTTATATTTTAACAAAAAAAAAAAAAAAAAAAATTGTAAAAATCCGTATTGATAGTTCGTTATCTTTGAATCTCAGGGTCTAGCAAAAAGTGTTGTATGCACACTTTATAGAAAATTTTATTATCATTTTAAAGCTTCAACCCGTTTTGGAATTGCTCAATTCGTTCTTGAGATACATATGATTAAGTGGACCTAATTGAATAATGAACAGAATTCACAGAGTATATTAATTTTGATTGGATAACGGCTGGTTGTACAGGTATAAAGGAATCGAGATAGATATAGACTTCGATATATTACAAAATCATCAGGATCGAAAAAAAATTTGATTGAGCCATGTCCGTCTGTCCGTCCGTCCGTCCGTTAACACGATAACTTGAGTAAATTTTGGGGTATCTTGATGAAACTTGGTGTGTAGGTTCCTGAGCACTCATCTCAGATCGAGATTGAAAATGAACGATATCGGACTATAACCACGCCCACTTTTTCGATATCGAAAATTTCGAAAAACCGAAAAAGTGCGATAATTCATTACCAAAGACGGATAAACCGATCAAACTTGGTAGGTGAGTTGAACCTATGACGCAGAATAGAAAATTAGGAAAATTTTGGACAACGGGCGTGGCGCCGCCCACTTTTAAAAGAGGGTAATTTAAAATTCTGCAAGCTGTAATTTGGCAGTCGTTGAAGATATCATGATAAAATTTGGCAGGAACGTTACTCCAATTACTATATGTATGCTTAAGAAAAATTAGCAAAATCGGGGAACGACTACGACGACTTAAAAAAAATTTTTTTTTAAGTCAAATTTTAACAAAAAAGTTAAAATCTTTACAGTATATAAGTAAATTATGCCAACATTCAACTCAAGTAATGATATGGTGCAACCAAATGCAAAAATAAAATAAAATTTCAAAATGGGCGTGGCTCCGCCCTTTTTCAATTAATTCGTCTAGAATACTTTTAAGGACATAAGTCGAACAAAAATTTACCAATCCTTGTGAAATTTGGTAGGGGCTTAGATTCTAGGACGAGAACTTATTTCTGTGGGAAAGGGCGAAATCGTTTGAAGCCACGCCCAGTTTTTAAACACAGTCCACCGTCTGTCCTTCCGCTTAGCCGTTAACACGATAACTTGAGCAAAAATTGATATATCTTTACTAAACTCAGTTCACGTATTTATCTGAGCTCACTTTATATTGGTATAAAAAATGGCCGAAATCCGACTATGACCACGCCCACTTTTTCGATATCGAAAATTACGAAAAATGAAAAAAATGCCATAATTATATACCACATACGAAAAAAGGCATGAAACATGGTAATTGGATTCGTTTATTGACGCAAAATATAACTTTAGAAAAAAACTTTGTGAAATGGGTGTGACACCTAGCCCTTGGAATCTTGGCAGGAATACTTTTCGTGGTATTAGATATATAAGTAAATTAGCGGTATCCAACCTATGATGTTCTGGGTCACCCTGGTCCACATTTTGGTCGATATCTGGAAAACGCCTTCACATATACAATCACCAATCCCTTTTAAAACCCTCATTAGTACCATTAATTTGATACCCATATCGTACAAACGCATTCTAGGGTCACCCCTCGTCCACCTTTATGGCGATATATCGAAACGGCGTCCACCTATGGAACTAAGGATTACTCCCTTTTAAAATACTCATTAACACCTTTCATTTGATACCCATATCGTACAAACGCATTCTAGAGTCACCCCTGGTCCACCTTTATGGCGATATCTCGAAAAGGCGTCCACCTTTAGAACGAAGCCCCACGCCCTTTTAAAATACTCATTAACACTTTTAATTTGATACCCACATCGTACAGACACATTCTAGAGTCACCCCTGGTCCCCCTTTATGGCGACATCTCGAAAAGGCGTCCACCTATAGAACTAAGCCCCACGCCCTTTTAAAATACTCATTAACACTTTTAGTTTGATACCCACATCGTACAAACACATTCTAGAGTCACCCCTGGTCCCCCTTTATGGCGATATATCGAAACGGCGTCCACCTATGGAACTAAGGATTACTCCCTTTTAGAATACTCATTAACACCTTTCATTTGATACCCATATCGTACAAACGCATTCTAGGGTCACCCCTCGTCCACCTTTATGGCGATATATCGAAACGGCGTCCACCTATGGAACTAAGGATTACTCCCTTTTAAAATACTCATTAACACCTTTTATTTGATACCCATATCGTACAAACGCATTCTAGAGTCACCCCTGGTCCACCTTTATGGCGATATCTCGAAAAGGCGTCCACCTATAGAACTAAGCCCCACGCCCTTTTAAAATACTCATTAACACCTTTAGTTTGATACCCATATCGTACAAACAACTTCTAGAGTCAGCCCTGGTCCACTTTTATGGCGATATCACCAAATCCACCTATAGAACTATGGCCCACTCCCTCATAAAATACTCTTTAATACCTTTCATTTGATACACATGTAATCCAAACAATTCCAGGGTTACCCTCGGTTCATTTTTTTACATGGTTATTTTCCCTTATGTTGTCACCATAGTTCTCAACTGAGTATGTAATGTTCGGTTACACCCGAACTTAACCTTCCTTACTTGTTTTTTTTTTTTTTTTTTTTGAAAAACGGTAATTCGTTAATATCTCAAAAACGTTGCCATAGAGTTAAAAATAACCCTCGTTTTCGGAATCAGGGTGTGATTTTGCATAAGAATTTCATAATGGCGTCTCTGGTGCAGAAAAAAAGTTGGAATTTGTGATCCAGTGTAATCGTACGCATAAGACACGATTATTTGAGGAGTTTACTTACCACCGGAAAATAAAAGTGAGGAAGATAGTATTTACGAAATACTTTTTCAGTTTGTTTGTCTTGCAGGAATAAAAGAGTTTTGTGCGTGATTACAAGACACGATAAGTTTGTTCAAAAATGCACGTGCACTAAAATAGCTTAAAATATGCTATACACATGTCATATTTAAATAAAAGGGAGTATAAAGTATTACGCTCACTCGCTGTCGTAGTTCAACTATAAATTCGATTTCGAAAAGTTAAGGACAAACATTCAATTAAACGTCGCTACAAAGTCAACAACTTATTTTCAGTTAATGACTAAAAAAAAAAATCACTAAAAAGAAAAATGTTAAAATTATTTGAAATCGTTGTACGTAAAATGGTTAAAAGAAAATAATTTTTCTATTTTAAAATATTTGTTTAATAATAAATTTCAGTTAGTTGCGCACATTATCAAAACCATGCATCTCTATCAATGGTCAGCCACTGCCAGTTACTTGAGCTTGCCCAATGCCTACAATTCACCAACGAATGGCCTGACTTACGCCGCACCACTACTCTGTGACTCGCCGCCATTGGAAAGCTATGGCGCTGCCACCCTTAATCACCCGCCTCTGTTATTCTCATCATATCCTCTTAGCTATTCATCAGCGCCACACTTCAACTATGCAGCTTCTGCGCCTCCTACGTTTGTTAAGTATGCTAGTGAGCCGCGTGTTAAAGTGACTCATGGTGCACCTGTATCAACAACATATACCACGGGTGTGGGTTTTGCAGCACCACCTTCAGTGCAAAGTTATTCACCACCAGTAGGATTACTGCCGCAATTTGTACCACTTCAAGCAACCTTTGCGGCGCCAGCTTCCAGCTATGCTGCTGGAGTGGCATATTCTTCTCCCCCAAATTTCTTCAGTACTTCAAAATATGGTGTTGCAAACTTTTTGTCACCATCGGTGAAGAGATTCCGTACTCCTTTGCCAGTCGATACATATTCATACGCACAGGGGACCCCGAATGGTGTGTGGCAAGCGTGGTAAATTATATTTTAACCAATATCAATAGTCATGTTATTTATGCAATATTTGTAAGAATTAAAGTTTTGTGAATTACATTACGCGAATGATGTCTACTGCTGTCGTGAGGATATAGCCAATCGCTGGATGCTCTTTCTCAGGGTGCTCCATTCGATCATAATCGAATAGCTTTGATTGGTAATCGGCGTGGATCTCGCAACACCAACTCTGGCTTTGAAGACAAAGTTGAACATATACCATGACCATTATTGGAAGGGTATTAATATGTGCTTGACCTTTCAGTGTATTACTGTTTGTCGCGCTTTTACTATATTTAAAAACGCATTGAAGCTTTTTATTACATACCACGAAGGAATTTAGAGTCAATCCACCTACATGGGAGAGTCTCTGCCTTGCCAGAGCGACGTCTTACTACATTAGACTAAGTCCTTAGTCCTGGTTTTTAAAATGGTGTTTCAGTTTGGTCATTAAATAATCAACTGACAACACTAAGGGATCATTCAATCTATGTGAGGTCCTCATAGACCGACCAGCTCAACCTAACATAACCTATGGCTACAAGAGTAAAATTGAGGAGACTTCTATAAAGAATTGGTAGCATGCCGTTCGATTTTGGATCTGGCTAGGGTTTTGGCATCGGTTTTGCTTCAGACCTCTCCTTTTCTTCGCCTTCCTTTTATCTGTTTTTAAGGCTTGAACTAAAAGCTTCTTTTAAGCCAAAGCTTTTTGTTTCAAAACCTTCCTTTTCTACTTTGAACTCAAGATATCGTGCATGCGCATTCAGCGTACTCGCAAAAAACACAGATGCCTTCCTTATATATATCGCCTATTATTTACCTAAAATTTATTGCCATAAAACGAGGGGGGGGTTTTGTCAAGAGCTAAATATAAGCAGCAAGTTTAAGTTGGCTGATCACTGCAGTGTATTCCAAGCGGAAGTTGCTGCGATTAAGGATGCGGTGGATGGAATGCTATCCAGTGCTAATACGGTTATGGAATTTAACATCTAATCTGATAGCCAAGCGGCTATCAAGACCTTGAGCTTAACTACAGTGCGATCGAGGGTGGTCGGGGGGTGCCTGACCTCGCTTGCGATTGCATCAAATTATTTTACAATTAAGATTATCTGGGTCCCGGGCCATAGTGATATCCCGAGTAACTGTCAAGCGGATCTCTTAGCCCGCATCGGTACAACTGAACCGGATGAAGATGGCTGTATGGATTTCGGGACTCCACTGGCCACCTGTGGATTGCTTCTCCACAGCTGGGCCTCGAGTCAGCTCTGCAAACGTTGGGCGGACACCACGTATTGCCGGGTAGCAAGATCTTTCTGACCGAAAGTGAATGGCAAGAGGTCTGCTGAAATAATTGGGTTCACTAAGGGTCACCTATCTATGGTCATTGGGGTTTTGACCGGGCACTATCCCATGGGTATCCATGCGATACGTCTCAATATACTGGAAACTCCATCCTGCTGCAGCTGTATGGCGGATGGTGAGGTGGAATCACCAAATCACTTTATGCTTGATTGCCCAGCTTTTGCCAGAGCTAGGCGAAAGTACTTCGGTCGCGACTCACTTGGATCTCCCGAGGATTTATCCAAAGTTGAAATCTGTATCATTCGGAGCTGCATCGTTGCTACTCAACGATCCTCTAAGTATGTGTGAAGTATGTGGTATCACAACGGACCTTTGTGTTGTCCAAGTGAGCTATCCTTATCAGGGCAGCTACTACCTAACCTAACCTAACTTAACCTCTTCTTTTTATCTTAGAAGTGCCGTGAGTCATGCGAATGCGTACTTCGTGCCTGTAAGATAAAGATGGAAGCGATTTTTAAAAACGACTATATCATCAATAAAGTACCTCAGCACTTTCTAGTTCAAACATATACTCCCGCCATATTCTTATACCGTCAATAGTTTGTGCTTTAGCAGCAACTTTAGTGTAATCAACGCGGATATTATTTCACAGGAGAAGGTTTTTATTTGCTGGTTACCCTAAAATTGCTGTTAAAACTCGATTTCTAAATTGGCTGCCTACAAAATGAAAATCGAAAATTTGAAAGTATTATTTTTTCCGCTATATATCATACTGTTACGAAAGTTGGCACTAAGGGGTACTGCCATCTCTATGCCGATGCTAAGCAAGGACGTAAATGCACATCAATAATTTAATCATTTTGTCTACACCTATGTACGTACACGCAGCGGAGAAGAGATGCACAAACACATGAAAATATCTTATCTGAGATGCTCCTAAAGGTATGCAATTATAAGTGTGGAAGTGTCGCTCACACATACAAGCGCATGGGGTATGAGAGAATCTATAAAAATTATACATCTGTATTTGTAGCTTAACTAACTAGTAAGTTCTGGAATTAGAAAAGCCTAGAAATATGCAACGGGGAAATCAGACAGTATAAAATGTCGACAACCGTGGAGGCGAGAAATCAGTTTCATTTGAGCTATTAATCAGTTTTGATTAAGCACGCAGTCTGTCGGGCAATAGTAGAGTTTTTTATTGTGAAGTATTTTAATAAAGGCCATTTTGCATTATCAAATATTAGAGTTATTTATTCAAAAGTTTAGTGATTCGAACTTAGCAGAAGATTGCAAATAAGAGGATTTGCAGTAAATTCGTTACAATAGGAACTGGATAGTTAAAAAGAATACTAAAATAGAATATTAGGCCCAGATTATGTAAAACGACATGACACTTTGCACCGTAATCACTGATATTCGCAGTCACCACTACACAATATCAAAAATTTTCCAAAGGAACTCAAGTTTACTTCCCTTCACTGCGGTGAATGAATGCTCTTATATCATACAAGTTCTTGTTCACACGAGAAGATATGATTCAAAATGTGGCTCGTTGTGTTATACATAATAAATATCCTAACTCTTCTATTTCCTTGTAATTAACAACAGAGTCCACGTGTTCCTTTTGTTCTGTTATTTCAGCACAATTTCGTCAAATCTTCACCTCTATGTTGGTTACGGGGTCGAACTTAGTTCGTCCTCCTAGTGCTAGATAACGTTATATTACTAAAACCATACGGCCTACGCTCAAGGCCCCAATTTTAATTGCAGTTGTGAACGCCTTTTTTTGATTTATATTGAAATGCTTCTAGACAGGATTGCCATGTTTGTATATACGTGGCTTTCTCCGGAATTGCCTAGCCCATTTAGATGAAATTTTGCTGAATTCAATGCCCTTGTAGTATAGAGGTATTGCTATTGGGTTCGCTTTTACAAGGTTGCCGCCTATTTGAATATTTATTTTAAATTGAATAAAAAAATGTGTTATTGAGTATCGAACTAAAAGTATTAAAAAAAAAATTAAGTATTTACGTTTTATTAAAAAAAAGTTTTAGTAAAATAGCCATCTAAGTGCAAGGCGTGATAACCTCCAAAACGATTTTAGGCCGAACTTCTCTTCCAAATTTTACCGTGCTCCTTTTAGTTTTTCTTGATCGAATAGCTTTGTCACTGCAGGGAGACAGCGTGCAGTGTGAATACCTATCATAAAATAACAGTCCGCACTTTTTAACGATAAGAGTAACTTCGTTGATCTAAGGTCTTAATCGTGCAATTGATCTCCGCGATTGGGACGTCCGCGGTACATGCTGCGTGGAATATTCCCTTTTTAGCTAGTTCATCCGCATTTTTATTTACATCTATTCCTAGATGCTCGGGCACCCAATATAGATGTATGTTTCTCTATACCAAGAACCTTTATCGGGATTGCCCACATTGTGTTAGAACACACTTTTCGATGCTTTACTATGCGAGAGTTGTTTCCGCCTTCCGGTTGTCAATATAAAAAATTGACGCTGCTGCAGTTTAAGCTGTTCTCCTTCAGTGTTTCTACTGCTTTGGTTACGGCTACAATTGTCGCTTGAAAAACACTACAGTTATCTTGTGGCTTGAAGTACCTATTTATTTACGGATCGGCGCGGTATACTGCAGAGCCTTTATAGGCCCATTACGAAACTACACGAATTTGTTCCTACTCTCCTAATCAAACCACTTTGTTGAATTCATGAAGCTAAGCAAGCGTCGTGTATTGACCTGCAGCTTCTACAATAATCATTAAATGGAGCGTCAATCCTTTCCGCATGCAGTCCAATAAAAACGTGACCAGTGAGAAGACCGACAACTAAGGAAAGATCCCTCTTTCGGAGGGCGAAAAGCTCACGCGACCACTTCTCATTAAATTCTGGTCATGTGAATTTCGCCGTGTTGCATCTATGGCTCCTGCTTCCATAAGTAGGGCCTCCTTTATCTTGAGCTTGCATGTGGAGAGCGGCATGCCCAACTTCTTCCAGGATGGCGAAAGTCCAAGGGAGGTACCCTTCATTGCAAGCTCATCCACCATCTCATTACCTGGTGTGCTCCTCTGCCCCGGAACCCACACCAGATGCAGAGCAAACTGTTCAGCCATCACGTTAAGTGATCTGCGACAGCCTAATACAGTTTCAGAATTAGCTGTGATATGATCAAGGGCTTTCAGCGCTGCTTGACTGTCTGAGAAAATATAGATGTGCTTCTGAGATTCTGCCTTCTGCCTAAAGCAGTCCACAGTGTCTTGTTGGCCGCAAGCTCGGCCTCAAATACGCTACAGTGATACGATCTTTGTACGTCCAATCGTTCCGAATAGACACCCCCTCCGACCCTGTTATCCAGTTTAGATTCATCTGTGTAGATCTGAATGCTGTCAGTGGGCCAATCTGATCCATTCATCCACTGTTCACTCCCGGAGATTAATATCTCGTATCCCTTGTTAAAGTTGGTATGTGGTTTGCAGAAATCTGTCCATTCTGGTATGCAGAATCTGTCGAGAATTTAAAGCATTTAGTCTCGTTGAATATGTTAGCGTTTTGTACTTCGCAATCAGTTTCCAGTAGGATGTGCAGAATGTTGTTAGGGTTCTCTCCAAGTTTTTAGCTATTTAATCATTGCTAACTTACCTTCTCTAATTTCCTGAGGTAGATGCTTTTTGTGTGGCCATCCATCAAACATGGCCTTTATAGTAAAGGATAGGCTTCACAATCGGTGTAAATACGCAATGAGAGTAAGTACGTAGACCTCACATAAACCGTAGCATCATCTTACATGCATTAAGTGACGTCGAGGCCTTATTCAATCTACCGTTCATATTGAGCTTTCACGACAGCTCAGGTTAGGTTGAAGTGGCTGCCTGAGGGAACCACGAACAGACACCATTACCTTTCCTCTTCGAACCATTTGGGGGTCATGCTCCACAACATGTTTAAAATTATCTAGAAATTAAGCACCCAGTTGCAGATAGGGTGAAGCATCGTTTCCTCGGCCTCATTCTTCTTGAACCTCCTGCTGCATCGACGATAAGGCGCCCCTAACCTTTCTGCATGCTCACCTATGAGAAAATGCCCAAATATTGCCTTTACAAGTGCGGAAATTGTACCCCGACTTTGGTTGTACACATGACGCGATCTTTTAGAATTCCCATTACAACTTACTGTATAGATTAATTACTAAGTTTTTTGTACAACGTTTCTCTTCTTAGCTTAGGACTATTACAAAAGGGGGACTTTATACCTCTTATTATGTTGTGATTACAACCTGAGTAGTATTTTGGGAAAGGTTTATTTTCATTATGCCACAGTGCAAATAATGACGTTTCAATAAAATTTAAACCAAGAATATGAAAACTCGTCCCACAGTGCAGCAAAATTTTTAAATGAAACTGAAGGCTTGTATATCGGCTATCGTCGCACAGTGGCGCCTTTTAAGTTTTTTCTTTGCAAAAATCATAACTTTTGAACCAATGAAGATATTTAAAAAATTTAAAATGCAGATCAAAGATAATTATTTGAAGTTTATGTGTGAAAGCTCACTCAATGTCAGATAAAAAAAAAATATTCGTCGAAGTCGAAAATTTTCAGAAAAATGCAAAAACAAAATGTTTTTAGTAAAAAATAAAAAAAATAAAATGAGATTTGTCTTATAATGACGTATTTAAGCATTAAATAAGATAAACTATTGATTTTGATAAGATTGCGTGGCACTTCCCAGTTATGATAAAAAGTTGTATCTAAGTAGTCACATAATCAATAACTACCAAAATCGATAGACGTATTGTTTCTTTTAAATGGCAATACTCTTATAAAACTCAAATGTCCGTTTTTGGTGACACTATAACAAGATGCTTCAAAATTCATCGTAAAATTTTACATGTTTTTTTTTTTAATTTACAAGCCAAATATGTATTTTATTAATAACTAAAAGTTATTGGAAGTGGTTCAATGAAATTTTATTTGAGCTAAAGATTAAACAGCCAACGAATTTTGAAAAAGGGGAGTGTCACTGCCTATTTATGCTAAAAAGTTTGATCTTAGTAACCGCTTTACCAATTTGTACCAAACTCGATAGACGTATTGACTTCTATAAAAATTTAATACTCGTTTGAAGGCGAAATGCCTAAGCTTTAAAATAAATTTGATAAACTTTAGAGAAATGCAATAATGAAAAGTATATATTTATAAATTAATTAATTCTTTTATTTGAAATAAAAAATTAACTTGTACATAGATATCTTATTTTTCAATAAAGTAACAATATTGATTAGTAATTCTCTTTTTTATTGTTGTGATAAGAAGTGACAAACTTATTTTATCTTAACATAGTCATCGTCACTGAAACACATATCTAACAAAGCAACCATCTGTAAGATCTTTTTGTGTTCTTACATACCTCATATATGATATGACTGGATCAGAAGAGATAGCTAACATGTTGAAAAGGTCTTCGTTTTGTCTAACTCGTGATACTTTACAGGTGTTCATACATCTATTTTGTTTTGTAGCTCAATTTCAGCTGATACTTCGGTTACTTTGGGACTTAGAGGAACTGCTTCTTTCTTGGCTTGTGTAATTTTTTTCTATCCAGGTAAAATATCGGCATTACGTTCCAATAATGACTTACGCAATATAATATATTTTTCCTTCGTTAAACCGATATCTATAAATAGCGCCAAAGCTTCTTTGGGAGTGTATTTCCTAGGTAGCGCATTTGGTGGTGTGGGAATGCTGTTTTTGATAATCATCTGTCCCACTGGACTTGCTACCGCAACTGCTTATGTTATATGAGACTTCACGTTTTCTTCGTCTTTTTTATATTTAATAGCCAGTGCTTCTTAAAGATGAGTCGTGGGCATAGCTTTTGTGGTATCAGACAGCTTCCTTTTCCTTGTGTAGGTAAAACACTCTTATATGGGCTTTGTTGGTCTCCTTCTAGTTGGATTGGTTGACGTGCTAGGCGTTTCTTCGTCCAAAAAAGTTTTGTCAGCTAGCCACTTTTCATGCTTAGTTAGAAATTTTGAATTGTTACGATAGACGTCCTTCCATTTTCTTTCTATCATAATGTATTGTAAACCAATTTTTTCTTCCAGGCCTTCCTTTTCTTTAATGCTTGTTTCACTCGCTAATTCTCTCATAATAGCCTCAACGAAGTCCCGTCTTGACTTTGTAAATTTAAACACCGCAAATAGTTTCGAGTTTTCTAGATAAATATTAGAATTGGCTTCGAGTGTATCTGACTAAATATTAATCTGTGAACTATATTTAAAAATACTATTCTCTTTATTTAAGTAAACAGAGTACTTAGTTCCTTAATATCCAAAAGACGAATGATAATGTGCATTGTATGATGGATAGCTTTATATACCTACTCAAATTTTTAAAATGAACTTCAGGTATACAATTCGTAACTAAAAAAATGTATGCTGTTAACAAGTTTCAATAACAAAAACGACCTTACCGCCATACTGAATTATATATACCTGCTCAGGCGCGTATTTATGCACAAGGTTGTTTAACTTTATTTGATGTAAAAAGTGAAGTTGCAGCTGGACGCAGGTAGACTTTATGAATTCAGGTAACTCAATATTTCACAAATAACTACTGTTAATTTGACGGAGCACATATTTTAACATTTTTTTTGTCCATCAAAATTTTAAAAAGGGCCTAAAAATAAGTATTTCAAAAACAGGTATATCCGCCAACTTTTAATAAAAAAAAAAAACAATTTTTTTTGGTTCAATCCTAAATTAAATTATTTTTAATTGCTTTACAAGAAAACGACAACCGGCCGCCTTATTTACTCACAAAACCATTTTAAATACAACGAAAAAAAGAAAAATTTCAAATTTTTCCCAATGTTGAAAATTGGTCAACTTTGAGCGGCTCTACCTGGTAAACTATAATTTTCTGTGAAGAAACGGTTATATACTCTTGATCCCTGGAAAATTCTCTATTACATGTGTTACATTTAGCGAACGATTTCATGATTTTTTTGATTTTTGCCATGCTTTAACGGCAGAGGCGCCACTGTGCGTCGTTAAGATAAATATTTTAAAAACGAGCTAAGGAGGTTATCATTTCGTTACATTCTTAAATGATCAACTGGTTGTCTGAGGTGAACTCAAACTCTTCTGGTGTAATTGCTTATACATATTTATGCTCATGTATGAATGATAAACTGAATTGCGTATTTTGTATGTAAATGTGATTAAACAATCGATGAATGCCAGTTTGATTAGACATTCAAATTTGAGTTATCAATAATAACATCTGCATGCGATCTACAAGTGGTTTATCTACTGTTTTGTTTATATGGAATAATGATGCTAACTATAGATTGTAGTTTTTTGGCAAAATATTTCACATCACCAAATGTGGTTTAAAACAGGTTCCGAAACGATTACAATTTTTAAAAAAGATCAGTTATGATATAGCTCGCATTATGTGCTTTCTTGGTGAAAGCGGTCTAACGGCTTTGAGTTTGGATGAAGATATAGGTTTACACTATTCGACTTTATGTCTTTAGCTTGTTAATTGGTTGATTGCTGTGACGCCCGTACATGAAACATCAGAGCCCGATTTCTCCTGGAACCAATTGCTTCTGTTTTAGTTTGGCTCGTCGATAATCGGTTCGAGCCATTTAGTGTGTACAATGAACCTACTGAACATTTTACCTGAATATTTTACAGGACAGTAAGCAACTTTTTTAAGTTTCGGCAGCATATAACTGCACATAGCTCGAAACCTAGTGTGCGGTAGAATTAAGCATTAATACAGGTAGTGCGAGACTATTTCTTCGCCTTCCGCCTCGCCGCAGCTCCAGCAAATGCTGTTAAAAGAAATTCCCATTCTCTCCGTATGCAGATCAAATGGCGAATGTCCTGTGGTTGTGACCGTGATCCCGAATGTTTTGTTCCATGACCAATTTAGAAGGCCTTCTCTTCTCCTGCTATCGTAGATCGGCCAGGTTTGCTTGGCTGTCTGGCTGGTATCCGTAGAGTACCAGTTGGAGACCGCCAACTCCTTGAATCTGCTATGTATGTTTCTTTTTTTATAAGTGTATATGGATCACGTAACTCGACCGCTTCTGCTTTCTCGTTGCCCTCGATGTTCCTGTGACTAGGCATCCATATAACGACGGATATGTTTGCAAAGTTAGCTGCCACTTGAAGCGACCTCTTGCGGCTACTGATGGCCTTAGACGAAGCGATGGGGGAGTTAAGCGCCACGCCCCCACAGAGTCCTTGAACGGGAGCGTACATACTCTCTCTACACCCAGAACTTCTGCTTGGAGAATACTCGCGAAATTGGGAAGACTGACAGTTACTAAAGCTGAGAACATATCTATTAAATTTTTTTTTTTTAAATAAATGAATAGATAACGCCGATATGGATATCAAACGAATGGTTTTTAGAGTTGTAAGGCCAGACAAATCCTTCTGAGCGAGGTGTAATCTTGAGTTGTAGCCTAATCTTTTTATATATATTGAATATCCTTGTTATCTCGGAAACGACAATAACCGTTTGGATCTTATTTTGAATTTACAAGATTGCCACCTATTTGAAACTTAAAAAAATGAAATAAGATATTTAGAATTGATATAAAAGTAAATGTATTTTACATCGTATTTCCTTAGAAATATTTTCACTAAGGTGAACAGCACCGACTTCACCACTTATATACCCTCGAGAGAATGGCGGACTGGGAAAAGTTAAGGGTTTGCGGAAAGAACCAAGCTATATGAAAATGTTTGAAGGAACAGTTAGAACTGCCCGAGTAAGGCAGCGTCAGCCAACCGGAAGTCGATGGGATGCTTTCCACTGCATCATGACATAAAACGTCATGCATCTACTAGATTTGTCAAGTGGCCTTTAAAAGGTGAGCCCCAAAATTGTGTGGTCGGACGTAGTCGGCGAGTGCGTGAAGTCTCTTAAGGTCGTAGCGATCTACTTTTCTACTTCTACTTTTAAGGATTTTTCTGGTGCCACGGCATAGCAATTATAGCGCAATTTTTTTTGGCCGAAAAGGTAACGCGAACTGGATGTGAATGCTAGCAAAGGGTGTGAAACACCGTTTGTCATAGCTAACCATTCACATTCGGAAATTTTGAGGATCAGTGTTTGTATGATATGGAAGTATATTGATGATAGGCAACAAATCAATTTATGAACAGAAATCAGCATCGCCGTCGGTTATCTTGGAATGCAAAAAACCGTAAAAGTATTCAAGTGATATTTGTAACAAGTATATATGTATAGTATAAACCGGCCTTTATACGTATAGTAATGTTACATATATTTTTGAACTAATTTAGTCATTACATACATTTAAGAACATATATACATATAGACATTTCCGGCCTAAGGGCTTAACAAAAAGTTCTGCTGTACACGTGGACTATTGATATTATCAAATAAAATACCTTTATATTATAATAACTGTTGTACTTATTAAAATATTCGTCTTCTTCTCCTTATGGCTTTTTATATAAAATTATCTTTATTTACAGCATTACTCTAGTAGTTAAACATGACAATGTATTCGCGTATTTCACTTTTAATGTTTTCGAAACAGAATTTTATGCTATTCCTTTGATTGCGTTGCATTACTTTTAGTAGGCTCGCCATTATTTTCTCCCAGGGTCTTAACTTTTTGCGAACAGCCTTCTCGAATAGTTGCTTATTTCATTTTGCTTTCTGTATCTGATATTGGCTTTGGTTATATACATGTTTATCTGTAGTATATGTAATTTCAGATGCGCTCTTTAGTGCTGTATATATGTGTGACTAATATCGTCTGCGCTCTTTGTTGCTTTGGTTATGTGTGAGTAATGTCGTCTGCGCTCTTTGTGCTTGTATATATGTGTGCGTTAATGCTAATCCCATCTGCTTAGATCGCTGTTGAGCTGTATTTTTGTTTATTAGGAGCATAGTGATATAGATCCAAGTCTTTGCCACAATTCCCAGTTGCATAAAACTAAAAGATTTTAAAGTGAATAATGCTAATAAGGGTATTAAGAGAAAATTATTTAAACTATTTTTTTTTTGTAGAATGACTGAGTCAATGTTATGTCACACCGAGTGAGTCTGAATTACCCATATTCATCTGTTTTACATCTTACAATGATGCTGTTCTCAAAAACATCGAAGTAGCATTTTTGTCGGTCCCTGCTTTAAACATGTATGGTTTTTGTGCATAATAAATGGGTAATTAAAAAACAATAGCTGCAAATAATAATGTTGGTGTACTTTATATGACATTTTTTCCTGTTATTTGCTTTGTTATAGCTATTCACAAATTTCTTGAGATTCTTCTATTGATTTTCTTACTCGTCCGTGTTAAATCATTTTTGTTGTTTTAATTAATATATGAACGCATTTAGCATAATACTTCAAACAACAACTGACCGTGATAAATGAGCGCAACAAGTAGCAATCACGTTTGATTATGATTATGCAGGTAAATTTACATAAACATTCATATGTTTGAAGTATGTGCGCCATTATTAGCATTTATTTGTGGAAAAAAAAATAAATACAATTATTGTATTTGTTTATTCAAATATATGTATGTGCAAATGATACAAGCATGCGCAGAAACTCACTTAAGAAATTTGCCAGTCCCAGAGGGTTGTATATATTATTGAACGCTGTTTCAAAAAGAAAAAAAAAAAGAAAAAAAATAGCAACAAAAAATTTTGTCAAAAAAAAAAAAAAAAAAATTAATTTCACGCGCCCAACGCTTTTATTTAACTCTCTGATCGACGCCCTAGATTGATGAGGAGTGTGAAGACTCGTACCTAGGACCTACCTAATTATTTTCTAACTTTTAGTATTATTATTACATAAATAGGTAAGTATTGTTACCAATAAAACTGCTTAACTTAACATTTTTCGTTTTTTTTTCAAGCTTTTAGTCTTTATTTAATTGCCTATTATTTCTAATTCTTTAGTTCATTTTATAGCTCATTATTACAAGGACGCTTCCCAAGGCCGTCTGTTCTATGTACCGGAGCGACTCGGGATTTTTCCCGACCAAGGACTGCCATTTCAGTGTAGCCTCATTTAATTTGTTGCGTCCCTCCCACAAATTGTCATCCTCCCAGCAGCTCCTTGCAGAGGAACTGCTCCATATTCTCTTGCTCCGGGAAAGTATCGAACCCAATCTGAGTCCGTCTCCTGACCCCGGTCCTTAGAAATGGTTTTGCTGTATCTGTCGGGAAAGAATCTTTTTAGGACCGTCATACTCCTGACAGTGTGTCTCGTGTAAGGGATGGTTGCATCGGACAGGTTGTTCTGGGGTAGACCCCAAAACCAGACGTCCACGTAACTTCTATAAATCTTTTGCGGCTCCTTGCTGTTCACGTCCTACGACGTCCCGTAGTCTGCGCCTTAGCGGCCCCCCCTACCTTCCAGCAGCCCCGCTGCTCAGCAAGCAACAACAAGTACCCGCTGTTGCTCGCGCGCCACGGCGCCAACAACTCACATGGCTGCTCCCACTCATACCTACAATCTCCGTAGGAGAGTTCCTACCATTGACGGTGCCACTTTCCTAGATGCTTTGGTCCCCGCGACGGCAACCCTCCGATGGGTTTCATTGCGCCATGCTGCCAGGATGCATAACCAAGTACACCGGGTACCCCAATGCCTACCCAAGGACGTCTAGTCCCAGGGCCTCAACAGCAATCGCGTTCTGGCCTTCCACAATCCAGGCGTAGTCACCCGTCACTTACTCCCAGAGTGACGACGTCTCCCCTATGCACTTCAGAATTCTGCAGTTAAACTGTAATGGATTAACTGGGAAGATCACGGAGATAGTCGACTTCATGAAGCGGCACAACATCCGCATTGCTGCGATTCAAGAGACTAAACTCACAGCAAGATCTGCATTGCAGACCTGTTCTGGATATAATGTCCACAGAAAAGATCGCGAGAGCGGAAATGGAGGCGGCCTCGCGTTTATCATACGCCAAACTGTTCAATATCATATATTTGATCCCGACATCGACCGCAGGGACAGTGTCCTAGAACGTCAAGATTTATCTCTCCAGTCGGGCGATGCAAATCTAGAAATCATCAACATCTACATCCCTCCTGTCACCTGTTGCCGCAGTGGATACCGCCCTGATATCAGCGGCCTACTCACGGGAAACAATCGCATTATATCTATGGCAATCAAACTTACGGGTGGACAGTAGGGGTGAGATGTTAGCGGATCAAATAAAAGAAACGACGTTCTGCACTATAAACGGAGGCACCCCCACACGTATGGTAGGAAGCGTAAATAAAAATATAGGGCGCGATAACCTCCGAAGAGTTCTAAGGCCGAGCTTCTCTTCCAATTTGCGTCGTGCTCCTCTTGATTTTCCCTACAAATTGGCCGGACGAGGCCTACATGTTTTATGCCCATGTGTTTTCCCTGAGAGCTTTTCATGGCAGAAATACACCCGGAGCGCTTGCCAAACACTGCCGAGCGGCGACCCCGCTTAGAAAAATTTTCTTCTAATTGAAAAACCTTATTTCTAAAATTTTGTTGTTGCTTTGCCCGGGGTGTGAACCCAGGGAATACGGTGTGATGGGCGGAGCACGATACCATCACACCACGGTGGCCGCCTATTATCTTTATTAAATTAGAGAGTCATGCTCATGTTGCCCATAAAGACCAACTGCAAAGCGAGGCTTTACGCTAGTATAAAGTATGAATGTTGGAGACTTCGAATTCAATACTCAGCTCCCGAGAAGCTAGCTGATGAATAAGTGAAATTCAGAAACATGTCCTAATTACCATCGCCGTTTGTAAACTTTGTAATTTTCTCGAATATTAATAACAAAAACAATTGTATAAAGCAATATGAGAATGTATCACTAATTAAATACAGACAATAATATTTTCGATAATTTAAAAAAAGCTTCAATAAATTTTGTAACTTAAGCTATGGAAACCAATCTCTAAAAAATTTATGGAAAAACTGTGATATATCGAGAAAATTTATCAATTTTCGGAAAGTTTCTAAATTTTTTGTAGTATGGAGTTTTGTAGCCCAATCAATTTGAGTCTAACAAAGTAAAGTCTCTAAAACTTCCTACTGATTCTAAAAATTATTTTCGAATGCATTTTGTTTTTTGTTCCATAGCATAGCTTTATTTTTATTATGGAAGAAAATCAGAAATACCCGTCAAAAAAAAATCCAAATTAAATCCAATTTAGAGAGCATATCACTTGCACTTTCTTAGATTAAAATTGATTAGACTACAAAACTACGTACACAGAAAAATCACAAAATAAAAAGTTCAAAATTTTCGAATATTTTCACTAATTTTCGAATTTTTTAAAAACTGTGGAAAAATTGATTCGCCTAGTTAAATTACAAAATTTCTAAAAGTTTTTTTTTTATTAAATTAACGTAAATAAAAAAAGAAAAATATTATAAACGATATTTAATAAAAATTGTCACTACTATTTTTGTGTTCGCTGCTGTATGTGTGTATTTAAACAAACTGCCAGCGCATGCCATTATATTTTTAAACTTAAATAAACAATAAAAATAAACAATTTTGATTGTGTGTGAATAAATCAAATTAATCTGTTCTATGACTCTTTTGGTACGTACATAAGTGGTTAACATAGATATGCAAGCTTGAATCGATTTTACGGTACTTTTTCTGGTTCTAGTTCTAGTCTAGGTACTTTTTCTACTTCTAGTGTGAATGTTGTTATATGGAAATACCCAGTGAGAAATGGAACGCTTTAAAAATGGACGGTTTTTTAAGTTTTTCCTTGGCTATTTTTAAAATTAAAAGCGCTCTCATTTTATATATTCCAAGACGAGCTTTAAACAATGCTGTTTTCTGTTAATAAATTATAGTGTACTATTTTTAAATGAATTTCCCTCACTTTTAACATTACTGATTGGCGTTGGTTCGTCATGGCGTATGAGTAATATTTTCACGAGTTCGGTTGTCACACCTTATATATGCTCGGGAGCACCAAGTTTTCCTCCACCAGCCTCTCCAAACACATTGGAGGTTTCCCCATCCCTAGGCTTCTAAATACGGGTGTCGATGAAAATACTTTATTGGCTGATAAGTCTTCGTCCATTTGCATAAAATGACCTAGCCAGCGAAGCTGTGGGCTTTTATTCGTTGCACTATCTTCATATTTGCGTTAAGTTCATATAGCTCATAATTATGTCTCATTCGATACTCGTCGTTGCCGTTACGGACAGAACTATAAACCTTCCGGAGATACTCTACTTGTAGAGCGTGATAACTGCTCGTAAAGAAAGGCCCTTACTTTTCAGTCTATAGCAGTATTATACTGTTTTCACACAGAAACTTAATGATCTCATTTCACCTGCTAATGAAATCGTAATTTTTTTGCTTTCACACAGAAGTAACTGCTCGATTAGTATGAAGGATGAGACAGACAATCATGGCGGAACGATACAAGGTGGGAGCATGGTGACATACCTACAAACAAAAAAATTCCATGTACTTGTAAATTCGATGGACAAATGTCAAAATCGTACTGCGCCGGCAGTTGATGTATCAAATCAAATAAAAAAGGTTATAATCAACTGTTCGATGCGGCCACCTTATATCGTTCCGCCATGCAGACAATGACATTTGCTTTGAAAATTAAGAAGCGGAAACGGAAGCGGAACGCTGCCAACAGAGTTGCATTGTGCTTTTGACTTCATTAGGCATTCGATTAGCTACTAATGAAATAATAATAGATTCGAATTTTGTAGGGAAGATTGAGCTCAATAAGCGTCTTAATGTAGAAAATTTCCTTTATTATTCTGTCACAGTTCGCCGGATATTTCAATCGTGAGCGCAGAACTCGTAAACTGTGTCAACTGGCAGCCGATGGTAACATTGCCATCCGACCACCTGCCTATACTTATTTCGGTCGAGCCGGCTTCATCGTCGCAGAAAAACGCACTTTCATTAACTTTAAAAAACAAAAGTGGGACGAATACAAATCGTATACAGACAACCGCTTTTCTGCCCTCCCCATCCCAACTGATGCCCACCAAGGGGAGCGTGCTTTCCGCATGGTCATTGAAACCGCCTGGGCTCGTTTCATTCCCGCCGGTAGAATTCCCGAAATTCGGCCCCACTTCCCGGCAGAGGCCGCAAGCTTAGCGAGAGAAGGAGACCTTATAAGACAGCTCGATCCTGGCGACCCCCAAATAAGGGATATAAACCAACGCATCAGATTGCTTGTAGATGAACACAAGCGGGCGAAATGGGAGGAGCACCTAAGCGGTTGTAACCTCTCTGTTTGTGTAGGTAAACTTTGGTCCACTGTAAAGTCCCTATCGAATCCGTCTAGGCACAATGACAAAGTTTCCATCGCCATTGGCGACAACGTGCTGTCGGATGCGAAAAAATGCGCGAGCGCTTTTTGCCGACAATACATAATGCATTCTACGGTCGACAAAAATAGACGGAGGGCCAACAGACGCACACGTAAACATAAGTTCAGCGCGTCACCAATTACCATCACCGCCAAAGAGGTTGAGGATGCCATCGGTCATGCTAAACCATCCAAAGCAGTGGGCCCAGACGGCATAGCCATGCCGATCCTTAAAAGCCTAGGGAAAGAGGGTTCAAATATTTAGCACATGTCTTCAACCTGTCTCTTTCCAACTTTGTCATACCCGAAAAATGGAAAATGGCCAAGGTAGTCCTGCTACTAAAGCCTGGGAAACCAGCTAACATAGGAGAGTCATATCGCCCGATATCCTATGGTCACAGGCCCGGGCCCAAAGATCGATGAGCTTTGCAACAGTTAAACGGCTACCTCCCTGATCTCTCCAGTTCTTTCGCCTCGCGAAACCTGGCATTATCACCGACTAAATCATCCGCGACCCTATTTACAACTTGGGCGTCCCAAATGTCGGCCATTTTGAACATCCACGTCGATGGCACTACGCTACCGACTGTCCTACACCTCAAAATCTTGGGTGTGACGTTTGATCAGGATCTACATTTTGGTGAACACACAGCCGCAATTGTTCCGAAAATACAGAGCCGTAATAAAATCCTCAAATCCCTTGCTGGCAGTACTTGGAGAAAAGACAAAGAAACGCTCTTTACCACATACAAAGCAATTGGCCAGCCGTTTGCGTGCTACGCGTCTCCTATATGGTCGCCAAGCCTAAAAACTACCCACTGGAAGAAGCTACAGGCCTGCCAAAATACTGCGCTTAGAACCGCCACGGGCTGTCTGCTTATGTCCCCAGAACACCATCTACATAATGAGGCGAGAATACTCCCCATCAGGGAGAGAAATGAGATGATAACCAAACAGTTCCTGTTGAATACCCAGAAACCTGGGCATCCCAACAGACATCTGATTGATGAGCCAGCACCGCCTAGGGACTTAAGGAGTCATTTCCGTAAGCATTTTGAGGAAATACTGCACCTGAGAACTCAGCCGTATGAAGCAAATAAACACAAGCAGATCCTTGGTGAACTCCGCAAACAGGCGTCGGACCTTTATGCCGGGAATTGCCCGGTGAATCCAGTACTTGGGGAACAGTACCCAAAACTTGCGAAAGAGGAACGCATACTCCCCAGGGAAACGCGAGTCAATCTGGCTCAACTTCGTTCTGGATACTGTAATAGGTTAAACTCTTAAATATCCAGAATCAACCCCGACATAAAAAATGTATGCCCCGCTTGCAATGTGTCCCCACATGGCACCAACCATCTCTTTAATTGTAATGTGGAACCAACGCCTCTAACACCACTATCGTTATGGTCCACCGCTGTCGAAACAGCGAGTTTCCTTGGACTCTCGTTAGAGTATATTGATGACAATTTGTGATCGGTCGCAGCTATTAGGTGTGGCGAAACATTGCTACAACAACAACAAGGACTCTTTCCTGACAATTTGTTACAATCTAAGTCCTCAATACATAATCCTTCCAATGACTGTACTCGACTCGGCGCCACATATGCTTGTGCCTCGTCGAACTCCAAAGTATTTTGACGTAACTTCTACGCGGACCGTATATAATATTTGTTCCAAATATGAGCCAAATCGGACGGAAAATTTGATTTTTTTAATATCTCGATCCTTGCGCCACCTGGCTACGAAATTTTTTTCATACGCCGCTTTCTATTCGTATATGTAATACGTGTTCCAAATATGAGCCTAATCGGAGCACATATTCGATTTTTTGAAATATCTCGGTGCATGCCCCACCTATCGGCGTTGATTTCTTCTTATTATTGCATTGTCATCGGGTTATGAACTATATTCCAAGTTTCAAGCTTGTAGCTTATCGGGAATTTACTTAAATTTCAATTACAAAATTCTGTTCGCTACACAGAGTCAAGGTAAATCACACCGTTTAAAAATAGATACAATCCGATTCTCAGACGTACTCAATATGCTCACAAAATTTCACGAGATCCGATCCAGCTGCTTCGAAAGGTTAAGATTAAAAAAGGTTGAGAAATTCAAATTATAGAAATTAAATTCGAAGCACGTTGTCAGCTGACCGCAATTGCAATAAGCCATCTAAAACGATTGAAAAATGCCGCCTTTTCTTTTGAATTCTCAATGAAGAATAAAGTACAGCTGCGAACACGAAAACAGGAGTGGCAAATTTTATAAGATTTCGTCAATAAAGTTCTTTTATTTATTTTTTTTTTTATGAAAGAAATATATGAATTTTGTAACTAAAACAATGCAAATAAATGTCAAGAACGTGTGTGAGAAAATTCGAATATTCGAAAAAATGTTGCGAAAATTTCGAAATTTTTTTTTTGAGAATGCAGTTTCCATATATGTAATACTCCTATATTGCTACGATAGGCTAGGTACATTCCCAAACATCAGAGTGCCGATATATTGCTGTTTGGCGTTTTTGTTTTTGTATTCAATAATCGAATATAACGAAATTTAAATTTTTTCTTGTCACATTTATGCTGCTACAATCACAAAAGTTTTATAGGCTGTCTTGTTTTGATTTCGAATTCAGAACACATTGCGAGCATTTTCTATTAGCAATATAGAAGTATTACATATATGGCAGTTTCGTAATAAAAGTAATTTTAGTCTTAAAAACTTTAAGTTCTATGAATCTCAAAATTCGAATTGATTTTGACAATTTTTCGAAGGATATTTTACTTTTTTCTCCATAGCAAGAGTGTATAGCTTTATTTTTAATGTAGAGGAAAATCGGAAAAAAGTTTTCAAAAATCGGTGAAAATTTTAACGAACCCTGAACTGTGGTACACAAAAATTGATTTAGCTACAAAATTCCATACCCACGTTGAATCTGAAGAACTCTCCAAAAAAAATTCTCATATAATATCAACCTGGTTAAAAATTGTCCGATATGAAATCGTTTATTGAATAATGAAATAAAAAATCCGACTATTCGGATGTGTGAGCGAAATGGAGCTCGATGGTTTTTAACTAATAGAGAATATGTTTTGCGATTATAATAGGGAAAAAAATATTAAAGCGGGCAAACAACTTTTAACTTGGATTGCTTTCGTGTGTTAGAGGATCAAATATCAGCATTTTTCCTTCACTTCGTTTTAAAAAAAATTGTGCAAAAACAGGCGAGTTTAAAGTCTAATTGTCATTTCTTCTATTGGTCACAAGTTCTGAACGGCTTAAGATATTTCAACCATTTTTAATGTGAAAAAATACATTTCCTCTGCTTCTAAATACGGTTCTCGAAAAGACGTCTTACTTGGCAGAAATGTCTTCATACATTCCCATAAAACGACCTACACAGCAAAACCTTTTTATTCATTGCACCACCTTCCTATCTGCGTTAAGCTCATAAAGACTAACAAATATATATATATCTTTCACATGCCGAACCAGACAACAAATCTTTCGAAAAACTTTTCTCTCGTACACTTCAAAGGCCAACTCATCTTCCACTCAGTCCAAAGTAGCACTGGGTGAAAAGAGTTACCTTTCTTTTGATTTCTAATCTAACATTGTTTTTGTTACAGCATACTGTATATTTCGTTAGTAAATCCTATATAAAACTCTGCAAAGTGGCATATAAGCCAATCTTTATCGCAGCTCTCTAATTCTAAGCTTTACTAAGTTTTAAATAGTTTAAGTCAGTCTAATCCTTTCAGAGTTACTTTTAATATGTACATTTTAAGTCCAAATATAAAATCTTAGCCTTAGTAAAATACATCCAAAAATGAGAGCTTTGAATGTAGCGTATTGCCAATATCGTTGTGAAAACCCTACTTAAAAACAAATCTTTAAAAATATGGCAAATGTCATTCGTTTCATCATTATTTTGAGAGATATAATCTAATTTTGTGTAGGTGGCACACTTTATCAACACCCCTGCAAGAGGGTAAGCGGTAACCCTAGTAATTTTCATTTGACACCTACTCAAAAATTCAAATATGTGGCAACTCTATTAATAAATCCTTAGTAATAACAACTAGAGTGTAGTCTTAGATTGTAATATACAGTAGAATAGCGAAAAAGTTGACGAAAATATCCCAAGGGTATTTTACTTTTCTGAAATATTAACTTTTCCAAGCGGTTTTCAAATTTAACAAGTAAGGAAGGCTAAGTTCGGGTGTAATCGAACATTACATACTCAGTTGAGAGCTGTGGAGACAAAGTACGGGAAATTACCATATTGTAAAAGGAACCTAGGGTAACCCTGGAATGTGTTTGTATGACATGTGTATCAAATGGAAGGTATTAAAGAGTATTTTAAGAGGAAGTGGGCCATAGATCTATAAATGGACGCCATTTAGGGATATCGCCATAAAGGTGGACCAGGGGTGACTCTAGAATTTATTATGTACGATATGGGTATCAAATAAAAGGTATTAATGAGTATTTTAAAAGAGCGTGGGCCTAAGTTCTATAGATGTACGCCTTTTCGAGATATCGCCATAAAGATGGACCAGGGGTTACTCTAGAATTTGTTTGTACGATATGAGTATCAAATGAAAGGTGTTAATGAGTATTTTAAAAGGGAGTGGGCTTAAGTTCTATAGGTGGACGCATTTCGGAATATCGTTATAAAAGTGGACCTGGGTTGACTCTAGAATGCGTTTGTACAATATGGGTATCAAATGAAAGGTGCTAATGAGTATTTTAAAAGGGTGTGGGCCTTAGTTCTATAGGTGGACGCCTTTTTGAGATATCGCCATAAAGGTGGACCAGGGGTTACTCTAGAATCTGTTTGTACGATATGGGTATCAAATGAAGGGTTAATGAGTATTTTAAAAGGGCGTGGGTCTTAGTTCTATAGGTGGACGCCTTTTCGAGATATCTCCATAAAGGTGGACCAGGGGTTACTCTAGAATCTGTTTGTACGATATGGGTATCAAATGAAAGGGTTAATGAGTATTTTAAAAGGGCGTGGGTCTTAGTTCTATAGGTGGACGCCTTTTCGAGATATCTCCATAAAGGTAGAACAAGGGTGACTCTAGAAGTTGATTGTACGATATGGGTATCAAATGAAAGGTGTTAATGAGTATTTTAAAAGGGAGTGGGCCTTAGTTCTATATGTGGACGCCTTTTCGAGATATCGCCATAAACGTGGACCAGGGGTGGCTCTATAATGTGTTTGTACGATATGGGTATCAAATTAAAGGTATTAATGAGGGTTTTAAAAGGGAGTGGTGGTAGTTGTATATGTGAAGGCGCTTTCCAGATATCGACCAAAATGTGGACCAGGGTGACCCAGAACATCATAGGTTGGATACCGCTAATTTACTTATATATCTAATACCACGAAAAGTATTCCTTCCAAGATTCCAAGGGCTTTTGATTTCGCCCTACAAAACTTTTTCATTTTCTTCTACTTAATATGGTAGGTGTCACACCCATTTTACCATGTTTTTTTCTAAAGTTATATTTTGCGTCAATAGACCAATACAATTACCATGTTTCATTCCTTTTTTCGTATTTGGTATATAATTATGGCATTTTTTTTATTTTTCATAATTTTCGATATCGAAAAAGTGGGCGTGGTCATAGTCGGATTTCGGCCATTTTTTACACCAATACAAAGTGAGTTCAGATAAGTACGTGAACTGAGTTTAGTAAACAATTTTTGTTGTTATATCGGCCTACTGATTTTAAGATCGCGGGTTCGAATCGAGCTCAAGGCCTAACAATAATTTTTTATCATTATTATTGTTATGATAAATTTTTTCTTAATTGAAAAAATTTTTAAATTAGAATAGAGGAAAGAAAAAATTTAGACAACTGCCAAAGCTCGTTGTATAGATCCATTTCGGGAACTGCTAAATTCCTTCATCGGCAACGTTTAGGCGCCGCTGCTATAACCATTCAGCCATTACAGCGGTTTTTTGTTTGTCTTCATTAATCCTACTTCTATTCTGGTTCGTGCCAATTGATATTCACAACACTGCGACATCTGTTGCAGAATGGATGTGAAAATTGGACTTGTTTGATGGCAATGCCGCCATAGTGTCATATTTTATTGACACTTTTTCCCCGTTGTCTGGGATGTATTAACAATTTTTGTTGTTATATCGACCTACTGATTTTAAGATCGCGGGTTCGAATCGAGCTCAAGACCTAACAATAATTTTTTATCATTATTATTGTTATGATAAATTTTTTCTTAATTGAAAAAATTTTTAAATTAGAATAGAAGAAAGAAAAAATTTAGACAACTGCCAAAGCTCGTTGTATAGATCCATTTCGGGAACTGCTAAATTCCTTCATCGGCAACGTTTAGGCGCCGCTGCTATAACCATTCAGCCATCACAGCGGTTTTTGTTTGTCTTCATTAATCCTACTTCTATTCTGGTTCGATGAAGGAATTTAGCAGTTCCCGAAATGGATCGATACAACGAGCTTTGGCAGTTGTCTAAATTTTTTCTTTCTTCTATTCTAATTTAAAAATTTTTTCAATTAAGAAAAAATTTATCATAACAATAATAATGATAAAAAATTATTGTTAGGCCTTGAGTTCGATTCGAACCCGCGATCTTAAAATCAGTAGGCCGATATAACAACAAAAATTGTTAATACATCCCAGAGAACGGGGGAAAAGTGTCAATAAAATATGACACTATGGCGGCATTGCCATCAAACAAGTCCAATTTTCACATCCATTCTGCAACAGATGTCGCAGTGTTGTGAATATCAATTGGCACGAACCAGAATAGAAGTAGGATTAATGAAGACAAACAAAAAACCGCTGTGATGGCTGAATGGTTATAGCAGCGGCGCCTAAACGTTGCCGATGAAGGAATTTAGCAGTTCCCGAAATGGATCTATACAACGAGCTTTGGCAGTTGTCTAAATTTTTTCTTTCTTCTATTCTAATTTAAAACTTTTTTCAATTAAGAAAAAATTTATCATAACAATAATAATGATAAAAAATTATTGTTAGGCCTTGAGCTCGATTCGAACCCGCGATCTGAGTTTAGTAAAGATATATCGATTTTTGCTCAAGTTATCGTGTTAACGGCCGAGCGGAAGGACAGACGGTCGACTGTGTATAAAAACTGGGCGTGGCTTCAACCGATTTCGCCCTTTTTCACAGAAAACAGTTATCGTCCTAGGAGCTAAGCCTCTACCAAATTTCACAAGGATTGGTTAATTTTTGTTCGACTTATGGCATTAAAAGCATCCTAGACAAATTAAATGAAAAAGGGCGGAGCCACGCCCATTTTGAAATTTTCTTTTATTTTTGTATTTTGTTGCACCATATGTTTACTGGAGTTGTATGTTGGCATAATTTACTTATATGCTGTAAAGATATTAACTTTTCTTTTAAAATTTGAATTTAAAAAAAAAAAAATTTAAAAAGTGGGCGTGGTCGTTCTCCGATTTTGCTAATTTTTATTAAGCAGACATAAAGTAATAATAGTAACGTTCCTGCCAAATTTCATCATAAAATCTTCAACGACTGCCAAATTACAGTTTGCAAAACTTTTACGTTACCTTTTTTTAAAAGTGCGCGGTGTCACGCCCATTTTCCAAAATTTTTTAATTTTCTATTCTGCGTCATAAGGTCAACCAACCTAACAAGTTTCATCGCCTTATCTGTCTTTGGCAATGAATTATCGCATTTTCTCGGTTTTTCCAAATTTTTGATATCGAAAAAGTGGGCGTGGTTATAGTCCGATATCGTTCATTTTAGATAGAAATCTGAGATGAGTGTGCAGGAACCTACTTACCAAATTTCATCAAGATACCTCGAAATTTACTCAAGTTATCGTGTTAACGGACGGACGGGCGGACGGACATCGCTCAATCAAATTTTTTTTTTTGATATTGATGATTTTGATATATGGAAGTCTATATCTATCTCGATTCCTTTATACCTGTACAACCAACCGTTATCCAATCAAAGTTAATATACTCTTTGAGCTCTGCTCAACTGGGTATAATAAAGTAAGATTTAAATTTAGTTTCAGCTTTTTGACATAATTTTCTATGAGCTCTCTGTCAAAAAGATGTAACTAAATATATAACCTATTTTATGTCGCCTATGACTATGCGCCATTGAGTTTATTTAAATGACTTAGTTTTAAACATTACAAAGCATAAACTTAGATTTAATTTGTACTGGCTGATTTCACAGAAGAAGTTCACGGAACATACATATTCATTTATTCACATTGTAGATATCGTCGTGGCATTCGAAAAGTAACACTTTCAAATTTTTTTTACAAAGAAATCCTATGAAAAAAATTTGAATTGTGTTATTTCCAAAGCAGCGCTTGGGAGGATTTTCCCAAAAATTTTGAATCACTTGAATTAAATTTTTTTCCGGTGTTCATTCTGGCAAATTCGAGCTTAGCTCTTAACTTTAAAATTGGACCACTGATTGCAACATTACGCTGCCTTTGATTCAAGTACTGTTTGTAGAACCTTGCCTCATGAACGGGATATTCCAATTTAGAGGTTTCTTGGTGGCTACTTTGAGTGTGTTTGCTACTGCCTCCGAAATGCCATGACGTTTTTTCACCGCTTCGGATACATTGTAGTCCAACGCCAATCGTTTTCCGTAAATACCTTTAAACTGCTGGCTTTTTCATGCAAGCTTAATCTGAATCGCGATGATTTTTTCTGTTTTTTCCCCATTTTCTTAACAGAAGCTTTACACAACTCACAAGTTTAAATGCTCATGACTAATTGCATTTGTGTCTCGCGACACCGACAATCATTTTTCACAAAAATTCGCAGAATACCCGCACCGGTTTTTATTGCCAAACAAGCGCTTGGATTTGAAAAATTGATGAGCTCAGAAAAGTTAACCAATAGTTAATTTTTTAGCGCAGGACGTGGACGCTCAAGCTCGGTCAACTTAGCCGAGTAATCAGCTTTCTCGTGTGTTAACTTTTTCGCGATTCTATTGTACTATCTGTGTACCGAATGTCGTTCAAATCGGGGAGGTCGTTTCAGAGATCTTTGGAATATACCTATACATATATTGTGGCGAATATTAGCAATTCTATATGCTGCTTGTAAAAAAATGCATAACAACATAGGAGAAATAGGCGAACGAGGTAACTGAGTGTATAAAAGCTGCGCAAACTGAGGAATAATGAATCACTTTGATTTTAATACGCTCTCAATGAAGTATTATTACTACCACAGTAGCGTTGTAATTCAAGAGCATTTTGCTATATTTAATATTTGAGTTATTAATTCGGCCACTCTGCGATTCGGACTATAACAGAATAATCAGGAATTCGTTACAAATTTAACATGTCGATGTCCTAGGCGTTGGAACAATTTCCCTACTGCATTAGCTATTCTATAGTTCCGAACTATGCAAAATTTTGCTGCTATCGAACTAGATCTTATTTGATACTTTAGGTATTGTTCTGAGTCAGAAATTTTGTATCGGTAGTTACTGACCACCCTTGGTGATAAGTGGGAAGTTTCTCTCTGCGATATGATGCAGGTGGAATTAAGAAGGGTCGAAGCATGGGCCGTTGATAATGGTCTGGGCGTGAACCCACATAAAACGGAGCTGGTACTCTTTACGAAGAGGTATAAGATACCACGTCTCTCAACTCCAGTGCTGGCAAACACAGTGCTTAAATTGAGTGAGTCCGCCCAGTATCGAGGGCTCACACTTGATAAGAAATTGAACTGGACACAAAACACCACTGAGCGTGTCCGTAAGGCCACGGTTGCCCTCTACACATGTAAAGGGGCAATTGGACGGAAATGGGGTATGCCCCCTATGATAGTACATTGGATATACACGGCCATAGTTAGGCCAATATTGCTATACGGGGTGGCGGTATGGTGGCCCGCCCTGAATAAATCCTCGACGGTTCTTCCTCTTCAAAAGGTGCAAAGATCTGCACTACTATGCATAAGCAGAGCCATCCGCACAACGCCAACGGAGGCTATGAATGTAATACTGAGCCTACTACCCATAGATAGAGTAGGCATTAAATATGCAGCATGTGCAGCTATCAGGCTGAGGAAACTGACCACATTGGCGCACTGCAAACATACTGTAATTCTCGACAGATTCTGCATATCAGAATGGACAGATTTCTACAAACCATATACCAACTGAGATATTAATCCCTGAGAGGGAACAGTGGGTGAATGACCCTGATTGGCCCACTAACAGCATTCATATCTACACAGATGGATCTAAACTGGATAACAGGGTCGTTGGGGGTGTATATTCGGAACGATTGGAGATATAAAGATCGTTTCGCCTTCCGGATCACTGTAGCGTATTTCAGGCCGAGCTTGCGGCCATACAAGGCGCTGTGGACTGCCTTAGGGAGAAGATAGTCTCTCAGAAGCACATTTACATTTTCTCAGACAGTCAAGCAGCAATGAAATCCCTTGACTCTGTCACAGCTAATTCTGAAACTGTAGTAGGCTGTCGCAGATCACTTAACGTTATGGCTGAACAGTTTACTCTGCATCTGGTATGGGTTCCGGGATATAAGGGCATACCAAGTAATGAGAAGGCAGATGAGCTTGCAAGTAAGGGTACCTCCCTTCCACTTTCGCCATCCTGGAAGAGGTTGGGCATGCCGCTCTCCACCTGCAAGCTCAAGATAAAGGAGGCTCTACTGATGGAAGCAGGAGCCAGCTGGAAGCATCATGATAGATGCCACACGGCAAAACTCACATGGCTGGAATGGAATGAGAAGAGATCGCGAAAGCTTCTCACCCTCCGTAAGAGGGATGTTTCCTTAGTTTAGGCCTTCTTACGGGTCATGTTTGTATTGGGCCGCATACGGTAAGGATTTGCGCTCCATTTAATGATTATTGTAGAAGCTGCGGCAACGAAGAAGAACCTGAAACTGTTAGGCATCTACTCTGTGAATGTCCAGGGCTCGGTAGAAGAAGGCAACGTTTTATGGGCAAGATGTTTCTCGTAGATCTGACTGATAAAGCTGAGGTCAATACAGGACGCTTAGTTAGCTTCATAAACTCAACTAAGTGGTTTGATTAGGAGAGTGGGAACAAATCCGTGTGGTTTCACAATGGGCCTATAAAGGCCTAAGTGTGCCGCTACAATGTGGACGGCAGCCACTTGAACCTAACCTAACCTAACCTACTGACACCTCTACAAGTTGTACATAAATATACAAGAATTGTTCGTTGAAGTTATTAGTTCTGTAAAAAAATATTCAAAGCTTCTCTAGATATTTAATTGTTTCGCTTTTTAATACAATTTAAAACCACTGTACGCCATGCAGTACTGCCAAAATTTGAATAAAATTTTCTTATCATAATTGAAATTTAAATTAGTTTGCCGACTGCATTATGATAATTAAATAATTTGACACAATTAAATATTTTTGGGGTTTTTCAATACCGAAAATTGGGCTGTGTCCGTGCACATGTCATAGCGGTCTAGTTTACATCTTTTCGAGCTAACATGGCTCAACCGAAATCGTTTTCAACGCTGGTTTATTTGATTTACAAAAATTAATTGCAATTTTTAGTTTTTCATCTTACTATTTATTAAACATTTTTATACCAATTAAGGTATGATACATTGTAATTACCACGGTTATAAAAATACTACAAAAGATTAGTCGAGCATATGCAGATTAGACTTATGCGTTTTCGACCTTCATTCTACTCCTATCCGCGTAGTAGACATATTTACTGTTTTAATTGATTAAGTTTTGTGTGCAATTAAAACAAAACAAATATAAAATAGCGTAAAATTCTTGATACACAGCAGTTATTGGTTTTACTTTAAACTGCGCTTGCGCCAAAGACAAGTTTTAATATGTATGTATGTATATTTTTTATACCACCCTGCAAAAAATTATGCAATAAATCCTTAAGAGAGCGGTCTGCGATTGATCTGTTTTGTCCACATTGGAGTATAATTGATCCTCTATTGTCCCTTTTGCGTATATCTGGCATCAGTCAGTTTGAAATTTATGTAGCCAATTGAAAAAAAAAAAAAAAAACAATAAAAAACCAACAGCAACGAAAGTAATAAAATAAAAGATTAAATGTGATTGAATAGCATTAGCACTGTCGTTAAAGAATTAGAAAATGCAGGTTACACGTAAAATTATGTCACGAGGATAGCACCAAATAGAATAAGATTCAAATCGGTTGTCGAGGCCCTATGCTCCAATAGGAGTTAAGGGAGGAAAGAAGAATAACATTATTTAAGGAAAATGCGGGGCTCTATACCGAACATAAAATACTGGGACCATATGTTCCATTATCGTAATATTTGTTTTGTTTTATTATTCTACAACACCAAAACGAAAAAAAAATTAAGAATACTACATTAGATTTAAAAGATTATAAAATCCGTAAGACATTCCGTACGGGTAGAAAGAGGGCTTGACCGACACTACCTATAGGCGAACAAAAGAGACTTGTGTGACTCTGGCTGTAATAGCACGAAGAGAATAGGTCCGACACTACCCGTATGGATAAAAAAGAGCCTGTCGGACACTTTCCATAGGGGTACAATGAAGGAGTATCGAACATTACAAAAAGGATCTGTCCGACAGTACCCGTAGGGTATAAAGGGGACCAGACCGACACTACCCTTTGAAGCATAAACAGGTACAATTGGTCGCTCCACAGAACATGCTCAAACAAAAGGGACCACTCCAACCCATATAAAGAGCTCAGAACTAGCTAAAGTCGCATAATCCTTTGCGACTCATCCCGGATTATTCGTAGACTAGGCGCTTTTTCTGCAGGGAAGCTATATGTATTTGTACACAGGGTATTATAACTTTGAAAAGTTGTTTGTACAGGTATAAAGGAATCGAGATAGGCATTGACTTCAATATATCAAAATCATTAGTATCAAAAATAGAATTGATTAAGACATGTCCGTCCGCCCGTCGGTTCTTAAGTTAACACGATAACTTGAGCAAATATTGAGATATATACACCAAATTCGGTATACGGGCTTATCTAAACACAGCATAGGTTGGTATTGAAAATGAGTAACCATTATGATAACCACGCCCACTTTTTCGTTATCGAAAATTTAGTTAATTTCGTTATGATAATTCACAAACGAATGGCGCTAAGCTAATGAAGTTTTGTAGGTGGATAGGTTTTATGACACAAAACATAAATTCCAAGAAATTTTGGAATAAGGGCGCGGCACCACCCACATTTAGAGTAAGAAAATTTGGAAGTTTAACAAGCCGTAACTCAAACGCCGTTAAAGATATTATATTAAAATTTGGCGGGGCCACTATCCTTGCCAGTTGATAAAGTCTAAATGGATATAATCAAAATCGGTTAAAAACACGCCCACTTTTCCTAAAAGTCTAACCTTAACAAATTTTGCAATAACTCGATGGTATTTAACTACATTTGACTGATATTCCATCTCGGTAGTGGTATTGATAAGGTAAGAATAAAACTTAAACAAATTTTGAAAATGGGCGTGGCCCTCCCCTTATTTGTTACTCTTTTCTAAATACTTTTAATGCCATTAGTCGAACAAAAATTTCCCAATCCGAACGAAATTCGACAAACAAATGTTTTTCATATCTCCAACTGTTAAACTGCATTTTTTCCGCACAAGTTCATTAGTGGTAGCCTCTGTATCCTCTTAACTTTTTTTGAACGAAAATGAGTGCAGAATAGAACCATGTATGTACCATCGCGCAGCCTTATATACTATTAACCACACAAATCAAACAACAAAAGCGTGTCAAGTGCACAGCTGGGTATGTAATGTTCGGTTTCACCCGAACTCAGACTTTCTTACTTTTTTTTTGATATTTGCTTTATGAGCTCTCCACAGCAACTCGCGGTTTTTTGGTTGAATAAAATCATATATATGTATATGCGATCATGTGTTGACATGCAAACAAGTATTTCCGACTTCGGTGTTATCTTTTATCTAGAGCTTTATATGCTTTATATGGCTTACTACGGTAGTAATTTTTATTTATTTCTTCTGTGTGTTTTAATGATATCCGCATAGTTGTTTGATTTCAGTCTTCAGTGCTCAGAAAAGGGGAAGACGAGTTTAGCCCCTGAGGGTTTAACAATTTTAAATGGAATTTTGATTGAGGTTGAAAAATCAGAGGTGCGTTGGTTTCGTTAAGCTGTTTTTAGTTCAGTTTCTGAGATATAAGCCCTTATGTGTACCAGAGCGAACACAGAATGTGTTTTGGCAATATTTCTTGATCGGATGATTAATGAGGGTTTTAACAAGGGTGGTCTTTAAGGGAAGAGCGTTAAAGAAAGGGAGAGATATATGAAAGCTGCTCCGAGCGAAAAAGAGAAAAATAGTATAAGAGATCGCAGTGGGACAGGTGACGGGGAGAAATGTAAGAAGAACTAGAGAAGAGAAGGAGAGGAAAAAAATGCAAGAGAGAAAGACCGCGAAAGTGACAGATAGGAGGAGATACAGAGATCAAATACAGAGAGGGAGAAGCAAGAAGATTTAAAATTTGACTTTTTTTGCAGAAGCTACAGTGTGCAATATGGCTGAAAAGGGAGATGCATGGCTGAGAAGAATACTATCGGCAAGAGTAACTCTCAATTATCTATCTCTATCTTATAGGTAAAGATGGATTTGATTTTCAAAATTTCATTTTCCTTATTTGGTATAAAGACTATATATATGAGGAAATGGAAGTTACTGTAAGTGGCATTAGGAGCAGCTGTGAAATTCGGAATGGAAGTGGAAGTAAGAAGGGGATTGAGAGTGGGAGCGATTGTTGGAGTGGCAATGGTTTCAGAAGTAGGTGGAACAATTATGAAATACGGAATGCACAAGAATAAGAAAATAAATAGAAGGTCAAATAGAAGAGAGTGGGACAGAGAGTATAGAGGGAAGCGAGGCACACTTTTGAAATTTACGCAAACCATTTTTATTTCAGGGCAATGACTGCCAGGTAGTCTAGTATATCAATTTAACACAACTTAATATCGCAAAAAAATTAACCGAAGTTTGTGGATTTCGTGGCGAACTTTCGTATTGAACGCAGCCGAAAAACGTTTACAGTATTTTGAGGGTGTATAAGAACACCAAGTCCCCGGAATTAAAATAAAAACCTAATTCAGTATTCAGATTAAGTGAACCGAAGACCTTCCGGTCTGTATTATCTGTTAAAGTTATATTGTTCATGGGCACGCAGAACTATCACACAGGCCACTCCAGCTCAGAGAGATACCTTCCTCAAACAATGTTAAGAATATGCCTCAGTGTCTGTCGCTTATTATCTGCTCTTCTCAACGTCTACGTAAGCGAGGTGAATACGCTCGGAGCAGGTTTAAAGTGAGTTATCTTTAGCACTATAATATGCGCTTTTTTGATCCGAAGCTTGCCGATCACTCGGATAATTTGGAGCTTTTCTGAATTTAGTCCGTAAGCAGCGAAATATCGGATCAGGAGGTTTCCAGTGTCTTCGCTATTGACGAAAAGAGTGATATTTTTGATTTTCCAGGCTTTAGTAGTGGAAATACCCTTGTGATTGTTTGGTAATGACAAAAGCCTTCAACGAAAGGTTGAAAACGTGCGCTGGTACTATATTTTCTCAGCGCCATGGTTTTTTGCTTTGGTATGGCTATTCTGACTGGGCATATTGGTTTAGAGAGCGTTGCCTTTTTTGGTGGCTTTTTCGGCCTCTATGGGGTTATGGTAATGGGTGACACGTTGCGTTTGATGCCTGGCGTTGTCTACCGAAGGATGCATTACGAATTGCCGGCAAAAAGAGCGCGCGCATTTGTTTGTTATTGGGTTTTGTTGTATAAGACAAGGGTTTGACGGTTGAGCACAGTTAATCAACACTCGCAGAGAAGTTGCAGCTTTTTAAGTGCACTTCCTATTTGGCATGCTTGTGTGCATTTACCAACCACATAAAATCCAAGTTGTGACTCCGAATATGGATGTCTCTAGCATCGAGTTGTCTAGCTAGGTCACGGTCTCCCGCTTAGTTTGGGAAGTGGGTTATTATTTAGGGTATTGCACCGGCTGAAATAAAATGTGCTGAAGCTGATCGCACGCTCATCTTGGCGGGCATCAGTCTCAATGGGGAGAGCAGCAAAGGATGGATTTGTGAAGATGGGATAGTTTTCACTGCTTTACTACATCGCGGTGCAAAAACAATAACAATACATGCCGGTCGCTCTTGCGGATGGCATTTATTATCAATTTTTGTTTTACTCTGTATTAGCTGAGTTCTTTTTTACGTGCATGTACAAATTCACTTAAGCTTTATATGGCCTGCTAATACCTTTATCTCTCCTTATGAAATTGTTGCGCAGAAATTAGTACTGCTACATTTCAGGATGCATTTTACTCAGTTGCAACTGAAATATTCTCTCCATTTATCTCTACTTTATTATCAACTTCTATGACCGAAAATGGTGTGAGTCCACTATTCATCGCAACCGATTCAGTTTTAGGTTTTTAATTATGGCTAACAGAGGTGCGTATCTTCGCTACTAAGAACAACCTGCTTTATAGTGAGTTATCTACCACTGTGGCGAGTCTTCAATAATTGCCGCTGGATTGGCCTTCTAAAAGTATCTAAGTGATGATAAGCGTTTTTTTAACCGCAAATGCAGTAGTATATATATGTAAAAAAAAAACACCGCTGTTATATGAAAAATTTAAACAACACACAGCACTAAGACGGATAATCCGAAAGCCGTTTCGTTACACCATGTATAATATATAACTCCTCAAAATCGTTTCCTTGTTTGTGTTGGTCTTTTACCATTATCATTATATAAATGGCAATGTGTTGCAATGAATTTTTAGTGTGAGCTTTCTACGAGTACTACCAATCATATGTGAAGCATTCCTCTAGCCATTAACAGGGTAGGCGCATCCTAAGGGATCAAAACCGCCACCGGGCTACAATTGTTACAGTTATTTGATCATTATTATCTAGTCATTAGTTATTATCTGCATACTTACCATGACATAATTGTGCAAAACATAAATCATTAAACTTTATAGCGAAAAACTTGCAATATAATTTTGTGAAAAAGACAATAATAATACAACTTTAACACTTTAAGCCATAATTAAACTGAATGAACTAGTTTAGCTAAGAAAATAAAAAAAAAAAGTAAATCAAATGCCATTCGTGACCAAAATAGTGCAAAAATACCTAAAGCTAAATTTAACTAGAGAGAAGGCCTTTACAATATTTTATAGCGCTGTATAGCTTAAAGGGTCAAATAACACGTACAAACGTATAAAATTAAAATTCAAACAACGAAAGTAAAATATTGGATGACAAGAAATGATGGCAAACAGTAATTTGATTTGAAAAAAGGAATCATAAAAAGACCGAATGAAAAAACAAAATGTGCCGAAACTCGAAAACAAAAGTTTTAATGAGTAATTTTGAGCATCGTACAGTGAACGAGTTTGGTTCCCCGAAAAACTTAAACTGCAAAAATGTCGTTGAGCTACATCATCAGCTCGATCAGAATTGGGAAGAACTTCTCCGAACCGTTCCAAACTAAATGAGGTTCCAGAAGGAGTGACCTTTACTTTGATGAATACCATGGCCCTAAATTTTTCTTACTCCAAACTAGAAAAAGAAGCGGAAAAGATGGGTTTTATGGTGAAGGAGGACAAAACAAAGCACCTGCTGTCATCAAGCAAAGCGTCAGCACATTTGCGCCTTGACAATCACGCCAATGTTGGCAGCCATAATTTCGAAATTTTAAAATACTTCGTTTTTTGGGGAACCAGAATTAACACGAACAACCAAATCAGCTTTGAAATCCAGTGAACAATCAATCTTACCTATAAGTGCTACCTTAGACTAGGTAGGCTATTTAAAATTAAAGTCCCATCTCAACAAACGAAAATTATTTTCTACAAGTCACTAATCGTACTCATCTTGCTATATGACGCAGAAGCGTGGACCACAATATCATCAGATAAATTGGCTCTGGGAGTGTGAGAGAGAAAAGTTCTACGAAAGATTTACGGACTTCTACGCGTTGGCGATGTCAAGCACCGAAGAAGGTTTTATGATAAGCTGTACGAGTTTTACGCGGATATTAAAATAACCTACCGAATAAAAATGCAGCGGTTACACTGGCTAGCCATGTTATACTGAAGTATAATGAAAGATGAGGCTCCGGCTAAGCAAGTAGTTTTGTCGGAAACCGCCCATGGAAGCAGAGGAATAGGAAGGCCCCCACTCCGCTGGAAGGACCAGGTGAAAAACGATTTAAATACCTTTGGTGTTCATATTTGGCGCTATTTATCGGAGTGAAGTATTAGCTGGCGCTCTTTGTTGGACGGCCATAACCGTTTAACCAGTTAAGCACCAATTAAGTCAGTAAGTGAGTTAAGATGAAAGATTGCTCCGAGAACATATAACCAACGTGTGATCCTGGATTAAACTCACGTCCCCAGAAAAGGCACATACCCCAAGTGGGTTAGGGGGTTAGAATTTACCCGCGGCAGGTATGTGTGTCGTAAGAGGCGACTAAAATACCAGATTCAAGGGGTTGTGTAGCGCAATCTTTTATGGTTGCCAGCGCAATATATAGCTTCTCCAAAGCTAATTGTAAATCTCACCTTCGAGCGGTGAATCCCTTTTCACTAACAGACGAGGCTCTGGCGACCCCAAGCTCATCATGTAACTTGGGGGTGGAGAGGGAGGGATGGCCTGAAGGTTTAATGTGACCATACAAATCGTTCCCGAGATGGTCGGGATAGCACCTTAATGGAGCTGTGTTGCCGGAGCGTTTCGGATCTGCATCCGGCAAAGGACCATCACATCGATAACACTCCCCAAACCCTTCGGGGAGTAACGTTATCGCTACAACAACAAAAACAACAGAAAAGAAACATCAACATTCTTGAAAAATCGTTTTTCTTAGCGACCATGGTTTCGAAAATATTTAAAGTGTGTTGTTGCCATGGAATGGTTCTGAACTAAAATTATTCTGCGTTGCGGATTTCAAAAATCAAAAAAGACCGCGTCTATGGACGTATTTTAAGACAAGTTAAAGCTATTGTCATGACTATTGTCTAAGGTTTTATCTACTAAATTCCAGTTTTTTCAAAGTCTTTTTATTAATCCTTAAATATCGTCTACATCTTATTCATTTTGTATTCATAAAGTTCTGGTTGATATTCAGAAAAAGGAACCCATATTACGAAATTGCGAGTCACATTTAGAAACATTCAATTGGTATTAAGAAAGTTACAATTTATATTCAGAAAAAGGAACTCATATTCAGAACTTCTGTTTGATGCTTACAATAAGGATTCAGAAAATTTCATTTCATATTAGGAAATTACGATATGGTCTTGTTTACAAAGAGGTACAAGGTCCCAAATTGGATCAGGCCTAAGGTAGGGGGTGGCCCTACAGGAGAAAGCTTGCACAAAGTATCTAGGAAACATCCTAGAGAGTAAGCTGTCATGGAAGCTCAACGTAGAGAAGAGGGTGAATAAGGCTTTAACGGCACTTTATGCATGTAAAAAAATGCTGGGGGGGGGGGGGGGGCTTATCGCCCTCTCTTTCTCATTGGGTTTTTACAGCGATTGGAAGCCCTATCCTATACTATGGAGTTCTTGTTTGGTGGAAAGCCACACAAAAAGCAACCTACCTCAAAAAATTAGAGGGGTATGCAGACTATCAACGCTTAGCATTACGGGAGCCCTGAAAACAACCCTGACATTCCACCTGTAGACCTGGTAGCAAAGAACACAGCGTCAACAACTGCAATCAGGCTCGGTGCCTCGGGGCAGCTTGAGCGCCGACCATACGGCCATAGTAGTATAGCGTCATCAATCACAAGACGAAAAGATTACCTGATTCCCTATCTGCGCTTCTAGGGCGATCTTAAGGCCACAATAGAGGTGGACGGTTGGCGCAAGGGTGCTCAAATGGCGGACGAGGCGATACATGTGTATACAGATGGCTCCAAAGTAGTGGAAGGAGCAGGGTCTGCGGTATACCGTGCTGATCGGGAAATAAACAGATCTTAATGGCTGCCGGATTACTGTAGCATTCTCCAAGCGGAAATAGTAGCCGTAACCAAAGCAGTAGAAACCCTGGAAGAAAATAGCCCAAGCTACAACTGTGTTAAATTTTATATTGACAGTCAAGCAGGAATTAAGACAATAATCTCGCATACCAAAGCATCTAAATGCGTGTTAGAGTGTAAGCAGTCCCTGGAGAGAATCGGGACAGGGAGAAGCATACATCTATATTGGGTCCTAGGGGCATATGGGAATAGATGGGAATGAAAAAGCGGATGAACTAGCTAAAAAGGGCGCATCCCTTGAAGCTTGCTCCGTAGACGTCCCAATTAGACTGGGCGAAATTAAACGAAGGCGAGAGGTGCACACGATCGAGCAAGCAGGAAAGGCGTGGGTTCAAGGCTGTAAAGTGTTGAAGATTATGTGCAGGTCTTACAACCTTAGACTAACAAAGTTGCTTCTATCATTAAAAAGAGAGGACTGTAGACTCATGACGGGTATTCTGACTGGACACTGCCTTCTGGCGTGACATGCCTTTAAATTAGGCTTTGTCAGTGATAGCAGATGTGGGAAGTGCGGGCTGGAGGAGGAAATGATCGAGCATGTTATGTGCTCTTACCCTGCGCTTGCCAGGCTAAGACTACAGCTATTAGGAGTAATACAGCTGTCAGATCTAGAAGCAGCAAGCGGCTTAAATCGTAAGAAGCTTCTAGTATTTGCCAAGAGGGCGGAGTTATTTTACAACATAGGTCCTCGTTTTTGATAGGGGTTTTCAGTTTGGTCGTTAAAGCAAACTTCTGGTAACACTATGGACTTATTCAGTCTATGTGATGTCCTCATGGACCGGCCGGTTCAACCTAACCTAACCTAACCAGGAAAAAACGAATCGTATTCAGAAACTTCTAATTCATATTCAGAAGGTTACAATTACTACTAAGAAAGAGGAGGTCATATTCAGGACTTCAATCCCATATTCAGAAAATTACAATTCATTTTAAGAAAATTGCAATTGATTTGCGGAAACATACAATTAATATTCAGAACATTTCATATTCAGAAATATGCCATTCACATTCAGAAATTATAACGGATATTCAGAAAGTAACTATTGGTATTCAGAAAAAGGAAATCACATTCATTTCAAAAAATTGTAATTGATATGCAGAAACTTACAGTTAATATTCGGAAAATTTGATTTTCAGAAATTTATAAATCACATTCAGAAATTTTCAATTGATATTCAGAAATTTACATTTGGTAATCAGAAAACTGCCGAATTTTCCTTTCATATCCAGGAATCTGAATTTCATACTAAGCAAGTTGCAATTAATATTTACAAACTTTCAATTTCCTTGTCAGAAAATTTTTTAAGTAGCTTTTGATATCCCGCATACAATGGACTACTAGACGATGTATATTGGAAGGATTTTCCGTCATCCCTTGTCAAATTTGGTTAGGAGAAATGCTGGTTATGGCATCAGTGTAATTTTTTCGAACGTGTCGGACTGTAAGACATTGAGTACTTTTAAAATAAAAAAGAATAAAAAAATAAATGTAAGGCGCGATAACCTCCGAAGAGATTTAAGGCCGAAATTCTCTTCCAATTTGCGTCGTGGACCTCTTATTTTTTCCTACAAATTGGCTTAATGGAATCTACTTGTTTTATGCCGACTATGAACGGCATTTGCCAGGAAGATGACTTTTCACTGAGAGCTAAAATGGCAGAAATACACTCGGAGTGCTTACCAAACACTGCCGAGGGGTGACCGCGCTTAGGAAAATTTTCTTCTAATTGAAAAAACGTGTTGGTCCGTGGCGTGAACCTAGGATCTTCGGTGTGGTGATTATTAGTTTTCGACCACTAGCTGGTCCAAATCGAATACTGTGCATGAACGGCAAAAAAAAAAAAAAACTCTCAGTGACAGATGAGTGACCAATGAACAGATGAGAGGCCATTGGCATTATCAGTTGAGATATTGAAGCAAACCCAAGAGAACAAACTAAAAGAAAATTAACAACAAAAAGCGAGCGCGGCACATTGGCTTAACACGATGAGCGGTAGGAAATAATTGAACGGCATTTAAAACAGCAACAATTATTGATTGACCAGTTTAGATGATACAACGTGTAACCAAAAACAAAGCATGTGACATAAAAAAAACCAACACAAAAACTTTATGTAAAAAATGCAAATAAAATGAAAAAAAAAAAAAAAAATCAAAATTTATATTAGCTCATGGATTTCGGACAAAATACAAGATCAAAAACAAGAATAGATAATTAGGTTTAAATTCAAGTGAATAGCCAAAGTAAAATGCGGCAAATAAAACAAAAGAAAAAAATATTATGTATACTAAATGGAATGAAATGTGAAGACAATACGTTAAATTCCTATAAAAAGCATCTTTAGTTTGTGAACAAAGTTTACTCAGTTAAAAAAGCTCGACAAGGTGACAACGTGCCTCTGCTTGAGCTGTTTGATTGTGCAGTTAAAGAAAGAAACAGAAAAAAAAAACAGAAAACATAAATGCAATTATAAGAGCAATAAAAAAAATAAAAGCAATAACGCAGCAATACACGTACATAAATATATGCATATGCACATGTACCCGTTAAGCAACACTGCCAATAACGGGTAATCAAGTTGGTGATCGAACGCGGGAGAATACGTTATAGACGTAACGGCGGTCAATGAAATACTCGCATTTAGCTTTAAGATGATGTGCATCAATATTATAAATAAAGGCAACAAATAAGAATTTGAAAAGCGAATATTAAAACAAAAGACTTAAGAAACGAACTTGAGATGTTTACTCAAGGCAAAAAAACTTGAATGCAGTTGTGAAGAGAGTGCCAAACAAAGTGGAATAACTGTGCAGCAAATAAAAAATAAAATTCTTTTCAATTTATATTTCTTGGCTTGTTCGAAACAGTCATCAGCAATAAAAAGTTTTAAAAACTCAATACGAATACAAAATAAATGTGGTGCGATTTAAAATATTGGTAGAATTAAACACAAGCATCTCCTCATCAAAAGCAAAAAATGTTAAATAAAGTGAGCATACCAAGAAAAATTGAAGAATCTATTGATATAAGTTCATCCCATAAGATATGCGGTACTTATTTTTTAAAAAACCAGAAACATAAAACTTAACACTCAAACGCGCAAGCGTGCAATAATGACCCGAATCAGTTGATGCGTGTAAATTTTGGCTATATAGTATTTTCAGGTTAAATTAAACTTTTGTTAAGTCAAATGAAACTTTTTCAAATCAAATGAATTTTTTTTTTAAATCGAAAGAAACTTTCTTTTAAACCAAATGAAACTTTTTTAAAATCGAATTTAATTTTTTTTTTTTTAATAATTTAAGAACTTTTCAAGTAAAATAAAATATTTTTAAATCTAAACAAAAAATTTTTCAAGCCAAATGAAACTTTTTTTAAAAAGTTTTTTCAAATCAAATAAAAAATTTTCAAGTCAAATTAAATTTTGTTTAATCTAAAGAAAACTTTTTTCAATTCATGTAAAAGTTTTTTCATTTTGGTCCAGTTTACCAGTACAAGTTCAACTCAGTTTTTCAGTTAAACTACGCTTAAATTTATTCTGCAGTTTTTCAGTCCACTTTAACTGAAGTTTAAGCTGAAATTAAGCGGCCGATCTGGCAGGGTTAAACTCTAGTTAACCCGTCGGTGATTAGCGTTCGTTTGAAATGGCGCCGAATATACCCAACAACCATTTGGGCTTGAGTACCATTAGAGCTCATGTTGATAACTAGCATACCTCTATGCTCAATCTTAATACCTCTAATCTCACGGGTTGTTACGAAACAGCGGCTCAACTTGAGAATCATAGTGTACTCGGCAATAGAGGGAATTTTTTACAAAGCGAAAAATGGCGGCCTCCGTGGTGTGATGGTAGCGTGCTCCGCCTATCACACCGTATGCCCTGGGTTCAACTCCCGGGCAAAGCAACATCAAAATTTTAGAAATAAGATTTTTCAATTAGAAGAAAATTTTTCTAAGCGGGGTCGCCCCTCGGCAGTGTCTGGCAAGCGCTCCGATTGTATTTCTGCCATGAAAAGCTCTCAGTGAAAACTCATCTGCCTTGCAGATGCCGTTCGGAGTCGGCATAAAACATGTAGGTCCCGTCCGGCCAATTTGTAGGGAAAAATCAAGAGGAGCACGACGCAAATTGGAAGAGAAGCTCGGCCTTAGATCTCTTCGGAGCTTATCGCGCCTTACATTTATTTATTTTTTTTAAAAATGCTATTAATTTAATTGAAAAATGAAAGTTCCTAACTTGTGATTCTTTGACTTAACTCAAGTGTAAGATTCCAATACTGCAGTATTTTCACCAAAATAAAATAAAATATATATAATTTATTTTTGTAAAGTTACGCTTCATTACTGCCATAAATCAGGTGTTTATTTCTCACAATAAATAGTTGTTTGCTCTGGAGGTACCACCTTGGAATTTTTTTTTCAACTTCACCTCAACTCGATATCCAATGTAAGATATCAACTGGAGAAACGTGTTGAATATTCATTTGAGAAATGTACATTTCTCAAAATCTCCCAAAGGTTGGATAATAATTTGAAAATGCTAATGACGTTGGAGGTCAACTCGATAACTATAAATATTACAAAATTTCTCAAAGGTTGGATAGTGATTGGAGAATGAAGTTCGATATCAGCTCGAGAGCTATCTGGTTTAAGAATAATTAAATAATGATGTTGCATATAAGCTCGGGAACTAGATATATTTCCCGCTGAAGAAATGTTTTTCCATGTTTGTTGGGTAAACAAAATCCAGTTGTTCTGGTATATACAAATTATCTAGATCATAAAAAACCAATGTTGCCGTACAAAAAATACTACCCCAAAGACGGCCTTAAACTGTGACTGAAAAATTACTCAGTAGTTTAACTGGAGTTTGAATTTGACTAGATTTCAAGCAAACTTAGTTTAAGCTTAGCTTAACCAACTACAGAAAAACCAGGCCTTAAAATTAAAATATTTTTTGGCTTGTAAAATCTACAGGTTTTGAGCTTAGCTTTTGCACCAAATTACTATTGTGCTATTCGAAGTTTGTCATGCAAGCTTTATAAATCGGCCGCTGAGTATTACATATATAATTTACACAATGTCCCCATTTGAGTATAAATTCAATACATTTTGACGTAAAATAGCGCAGGTATGACAAAAATTTTGGAATGGGGCTAATTCTAAGATAACACGTTTATAGCAAAATTATTCTAATAGGCTAATATTCAGCTCAGAAATCGATGCCAATACAATAACATTGGTCAAATAAAAAACAAAACAAAAGAATCCCTTTCGGTAAATTGAAAACATTTTTACTGACATCGAAACAATTAACCTTAAAAATGTCAGACTTCAATTTTAATGGCTAGAAGTACCTTATGGCGATTTTCGCTTTCACAAACAAATTAAATGTGAGATTTTGAATTTTTTATAAGAAACTAGCGTACCCGGCAGAAGTTGCCCTGCCCTGTATTTGAAAAGTGAACTTCCTTTCCCTCTATCACTCCCTTAGTCATCGAATAGACAATATCTTTACTACTTTTTCAAATATTTCTCCTTCTTATTCCTGTCCTTCCTTTATTGCCTTTATTTCCACTCCCTTCTTTTTTTAATTCTCCTTCTCATTCCCAAGCTCTAGTTCATTCCCACTTCCACTCCCATTCCCTCTCTCATTCCCATTCCCACTCTTACTCGATATTCAACTTTCTATCTCTGACATTTAAATTACTGCCCTCTTCAAAAATGTAAAGAGGAATTGAAAACAAATAATTGCTGAGCTTTCACAAATTTACTATTTTATTCCACTCTCACTCCTACGGCCACTTCCACACCCTCTCCCACATAGAACATTTTCATAGAATCTATATTTATACCAAATATTGCATATCCCCATCAAATAATTACGGAGATAAAGTGAATTTTAATATTTTATTCACTTGCACTGGCATTTCTGCTACCACTCGCGCGTCCACTCCCAAGCCTTCTACCTAAATATCCTCATATACGGAATATATAAACCAAAATAAATATAACGAGTTAAATTTTGTTTCACTCCCACTCACTCCGACCTTTTACGCTCTTGCGCCTACTTTGAATTTCATTTTTATTCCCTCCACATATACCATTTTATTATTATTATTTTTTTTTTTGATATTAAAAATATTGAATAACTGCTTCCAATAATATGGAGAATGAGCTAATTTGAATCTTTGCTTATAGGGCGAACGTGGTGTGATGCCTACCACACCGACGACTCTGAGTTAACGCCCCGGGCAAAGCAACACTAAAATCATAAAAACAAGTTTTTCAATGAAAATAAAATTTTTCTAAGCGGGGTCGCCCCTAGACAATATTTGGCCTCGATTTTATCCTGTCGACCACTGAAGCCTTCATGAAACTGGGTTAGTTTTTCTTCCATATGCGCTTCCAGTTTAGATGATATAAGGGCTTCCTGCTCTTCTAGTTGTGTGGAGATCTGAGATGAGATATGTGCTGAAATTTGTGCTGACATTTCCGAAATACGTGTCTCCTGTGATTCAATCTTCGCTGTTATACGGTTCTCCTGCGATTCTAGTTGTGATGCCATATATGTCTGCTATTCTGCCAGTTGAGATGACACTGTCGATGTTTGAGCAAATATTGCAGCTAAAATCATGTTCAAGTCTGTACTGGTAACCGTCTGCGATGTTTCCTTTTCCTCTTCAATTTTTGTTGTCTCCTCGCCATCACGATGAAAGACATACTCTTCCACATCAATTCCTTCTGCTTCCATTGCCTCTCGTAGCCGTGCATGAAGTTCGATCTTATTGCCAGTTGTATTTAATCCACGGTTCGCCAACTCCTTTTTCAGTTGTTGGATCTCCAATTCACTGAACTTTGCCATGTCCTTGTTGTCTGCTGGAATTTATTCAACAATTCCTCTTCTGACACCAATTGTAACGAATTTGCTGCAAATTCCTCTTATTTGCTCTTTTGCTAGGTTCGTATCGCTAAAGTGTTGAACAGATAACTCCAATATTGAATAAAGAAAAATGGCCTTTATTAAAGTACTTCACAATAACACTTATACTTACTACTCGCTGGCTTAATAACCAAACTGATTGATAACTCAAATTAAACTCTACTATTGGCCACCAGATCGCGTGCTTAATCAATAACTGATGGATAGCTCAACTCAAACTGAATTACTTTTTACTTGCTTGTGCCGCTTTTATAGTTTACGCTGCATACTTCTAGGCTCTTCTAATTCCAGAACTTACCAACTATTTCGAGTGTTTATAGTTCTCATATAGTTTCTACTTGTTTACAATTTTCTACTTTCCAGCGTCTCTCAGATGTATGTGAGTTTGTAGTTTACAGTCTCTCGCACACACATAGGCGTATAAGTAAATGCATCTGTGTGTGACATCTCTTTCGGCTGCCTTATATATGTGTATACATGATTTGATTATTGACGTAAATACTGCTTGGCATGGCCTTAGCATCGCCTTAGTGATGGTATAGCTTAGTGATGCTAATATCCGTGCCAATATATATATATTGTAAAAGAATACATATACATATGTTCATATATACTCATGCTGTACATAACTAGTATTTATCTTTTATTGTAATTATTGTAAAAACTGGTCACCTCGTTTTTGAAAAGCAGTGTATTAGTTAGTTGCCTTAATCTAACAGGAAGACAGTTCCAAAGACGAACCGCACTTATAAAGAACTGGCGTTCAGAGGTGAGAGTTTACTGTATGCATTTTACTCTGAAGGGCATAACGCTTCATTATACTCAGTTGAGCAGAGCTCACAGAGTATATTAAGTTTGATTGGATAACGGTTGGTTGTACATATATAAAGGAATCGAGATAGATATAGACTTCCATATATCAAAATAATCAGGATCGAAAAAAAATTTGATTGAGCCATGTCCGTCCGTCCGTCCGTCCGTCCGTTAACACGATAACTTGAGTAAATTTTGAGGTATCTTGATGAAATTTGGTATGTGGGTTCCTGAGCGCTTATCTCAGATCGCTATTTAAAATGAACGATATCGGACTATAACCACGCCCACTTTTTCGATATCGAAAATTTCGAAAAACCGAAAAAGTGCGATAATTCATTACAAAAGACAGATAAAGCGACGAAACTTGGTAGATTGGTTGAGGTTATGACGCAGAATAGAAAATTAGTAAGATTTTGGACAATGGGCGTGGCACCGCCCACTTTATCAAGAAGGTAATTTAAAAGTTTTGTAAGCTGTAATTTGGCAGTCGTTGAAGATATCATGATGAAATTTGGCAGAAACGTTACTACTATTACTATATATGTGCTAAATAAAAATTAGCAAAATTGGATGAAGAACACGCCCACTTTTTAAAAAAATTTTTTTTAAAATTCAAATTTTAACAAAAAATTTAATATCTTTACTGTATATAAGTAAATTAAGTCAAAATTCAACTCCAGTAATGATATGATGCAACAAAACACAAAAATAAAAGAAAATTTCAAAATGGGCGTGGCTCCGCCCATTTTCATTTAGTTTGTCTAAAATACTTTTATTGCCATAAGTCGAACAAAAATTTACCAATCCTTCTCAAATTTGGTAGGAGCATAGATTCTATGACGGTAACTGTTCTCTGTGAAAATGGGCGAAATCGGTGGAAGCCACGCCCAGTTTTTATACACAGTCCACCGTCTGTCCTTCCGCTCGACCGTTAACACAATAACTTGAGCAAAATCCGATATATCTTTACTAAACTTAGCCCACGTACTTACCTGAACTCACTTTATCTTGGTATAAAAAATGGCCGAAATCCGACCATAACCACGCCCACTTTATCGATATCGAAAATTACGAAAAATGAAAAAAATGCCATAATTCTATACCAAATACGAAAAAAGGGATGAAACATGGTAACTGGATTTGTTTATTGACGCAAAGTATAACTTTGGAAAAAACTTTGTAAAATGGGTGTGACACCTACCATATTAAGTAGAAGAAAATGAAAAAGTTCTACAAGGCGAAATCAACAGCCCTTGGACTCTTGGCAGGAATACTGTTAGTGGTATTGCATATATAAATAAATTAACAGTACCCGACAGATGTATTTCTGGATCACCTGGTCAAAATTTGGTCGATATCGCGAGAACGCCTTCACATATACACCTAAGGGCCACTCGCTTTTAAAACCCTCATTAATACCTTTAATTTGATATCCATATCGTACAAACACATACTAGAGTCACCCCTGTCCCACCCTAATGGCGATATCTCGAAAAGGCGTCCACCTATAGACCTAATGCCCACTCCCTCTTAAAATGCTCAGTAACACCTTTCGTTTGATACCCATATCGTACAAACATTCTAGAGTCACCCCTGGCCCACCCTAATGGCGATATCTCGAAAAGGCGTCCACCTATAGACCTAATGCCCACTCCCTCTTAAAATGCTCAGTAACACCTTTCGTTTGATACCCATATCGTACAAACATTCTAGAGTCACCCTTGGTCCACCTTTATGGCGATATCTCGAAAAGGCGTCCACCTATAGAACTAAGTATTACTCCCTTTTAAAATACTCCTTACCACCTTTCATTTGATACCCATATCGTACAAACACATTCTAGAAGCACCCCTAGCCCACCCTAATGGCGATATCTCGAAAAGGCGTCCACCTATAGACCTAATGCCCACTCCCTCTTAAAATGCTCGGTAACACTTTTCGTTTGATACCCATATCGTACAAACATTCTAGAGTGTCCCTTGGTCCACCTTTATGGCGATATCTCGAAAAGGCGTCCACCTATAGAACTAAGTATTACTCCCTTTTAAAATACTCCTTACCACCTTTCATTTGATACCCATATCGTACAAACACATTCTAGAAGCACCCCTAGCCCACCCTAATGGCGATATCTCGAAAAGGCGTCCACCTATAGACCTAATGCCCACTCCCTCTTAAAATGCTCGGTAACACTTTTCGTTTGATACCCATATCGTACAAACATTCTAGAGTCACACCTGGCCCACCCTAATGGCGATATCTCGAAAGGGCGTCCACCTATAGACCTAATGCCCACTCCCTCTTAAAATGCTCAGTAACACCTTTCGTTTGATACCCATATCGTACAAACATTCTAGAGTCACCCTTTGTCCACCTTTATGGCGATATCTCGAAATGGCGTCCACCTATAGAACTAAGGATTACTCCCTTTTAAAATACTCCTTACCACCTTTCATTTGATACCCATATCGTACAAACACATTCCAGTAGCACCCCTGGCCCACCCTAATGGCGATATCTCGAAAAGGCGTCCACCTATAGACCTCATGCCCACTCCCTCTTAAAATGCTCAGTAACACCCTTCGTTTGATACCCATATCGTACAAACATTCTAGAGTGTCCCTTGGTCCACCTTTATGGCGATATCTCGAAAAGCGTCCACCTATAGAGCTAAGGATTACTCCCTTTTAAAATACTCATTACCATCTTTCATTTGATACCCATATCATACAAACACATTCTAGAGTCACCCCTGGCCCACCCTAATGGCGACATTTCGAAAAGCCGTCCACCTATAGACCTAATGCCCACTCCCTCTTAAAATGCTCAGTAACACTTTTCGTTTGATACCCATATCGTACAAACATTCTAGAGTCACCCCTGGTCCACCCTAATGGCGATATCTCGAAAAGGCGTCCACCTATAGACCTAATGCCCACTCTAAAATGCTCAGCAACACCTTTCATTTGATTCCCATATCGTACAAACACATTCTAGAGACACCCCTGGTCCACCTTTATGACGATATCTCGAAACGGCGTCCACCTATGGAACTAAGGATCACTCCTTTTCAAAATACTCATTAACAGCTTTCATTTGATACCCATATCTTACAAACATATTCTAGAGTCACCTGGTCCACCTTTATGGCGATTTCTCGAAAAGGCGTTCACCTATAGAACTAAAGCCCATTCCCTTTTAAAATACTCATTACCACCTTTCATTTGATACCCATATCGTACAAACACATTCTAGAGTCACCCCTGGTCCACCTTAATGGGGACATCTCGAAAAGGCGTCCACCGATAGACCTAAGGCCCACTCCCTCTTAAAATGCTCAGTAGCACCTTTCATTTGATACCCATATCGTACAAACAAATTCTAGAGTCAGCCCTGGTCCACCTTTATGGCGATATCCCTAAATGGCGTCTATACATAGAACTATGGCCTACTCTCTCTTAAAATACTCTTTAATACCTTTCATTTGATACACATGTCATACAACCACATTCCAGGGTTACCCCAGGTTCATTTTCCTTATTTTGTCTCCATAGCTCTCAACTGAGTATGTAATGTTCGGTTACACCCGAACTTAGCCTTCCTTACTTGTTTATATTTGAGTTTATAGAAACATCTATTAATCTCACTAGCGTTTTGTGCGGAAAAGATGTGAAACCAATACGCCTGTAGTATTTCGAGCGTGGCTGATTTTTCCCACTTTCTATAAGACTATCAACTACACGAACCGTTTTTCAAGAGTTAAGTTTCAAAAAGACGTCGAAAATTGTTCTCCACCATCTTCAATATAGCATTGAATATTCCATTCGGGCCCTGCAATTTTAATTTAGCAAAATTTTTAAGCGCCCATTCAGTTATGGCATTTTTTGGCAAAACGGGTACTGCTCGCTCCTTATTTGAAGTGTAGATGTTATTGCACAACTCTTTCGTGCCATGTCTCGATAGGAACTGTTTGTTAAGTAGTATTTTAAGGAATTCTTGACTGCTACGTGATCATTCAAAGTAATCCTTTTATCAGTCCACCGACTAAAACTACATAGGATGGGATTAAGCCTTGCCGGATCACTGGAGCATTCAATTTATATTAACCTGGGTCGATTTGTATGGACGAAAGTTAACCGAAATCCCGCCATCAGTTTTTCGATAGCACTTGGCCTCAGGAAGAAAAGAAGCGAAAAGGTCAATTTTTCGACCAAAACACTCCCCAAACCCCAAAAAATATTTATTTTCCAAAAACTGTTGTAGAAACTTTGGCGATAACAGTTTTTTAAAAAAAGAAAAATATTTTTTGGGTTTTTGGGAGTATTTTGGTCGAAAAATTAACCCTTTTTCCATTTTTTTTCGCAGGCTCGAAAATTATTTTTTTTTGGGTATACGTAGTGGACCTTTTTTTTCCTGAGCCCAAATCCTATCGAAAAAACGATGGCGCGATATCGGTTAATAAATCGTCCCAGTTTAATATAGACAAAGAAATTTGTCCATGAAACCCTCTTCGACTTGTTCGTTTCACGTTTATAGGTCATCATATTCATTACAGCATTCCCCGCTTAAAAGTCTCCCTTACCTCTGTTTTAAGAAGACTCAGCCTCTTATTATGTGGTGGTCGCTTTGGTGTTCAACGCTACCTGACTTAAAATCAAGTTCAATAATGGGATTTAGTAAAATTTTGTTTTAAATTTTAAAATCCAAATTTATTACCATAATTAGGGCAGTAAAATAATTGGCCGAAGTATCTGTTAAAACTCTGTTAGTAGTATAAAATTCGTCAAAGCTATTTGGGGCTAGAACAGATTACGTAGTTATATTAGTTTTATATTATCTTTATACCCAGCTGTACTTGTACACAGGGTATTATAACTTTGATTGGATAACGGTTGGTTGTACAGGTATAAAGGAATCGAAAAAAAAAAATTTGATTGAGCTATGTCCTTCCGTCCGTCCGTCGCTCCGTTAATACGATAACTTGAGTAAATATTGAGATATCTTCACCATATTTGGTACACGAGCTTATCTGTACCCAGAATAGATTGGTATTGAAAATTAGCGAAGTCGTATGATAACCGCGCCCACATTTTATATGTATAACATTTTGGAAAGCAGAAAACACGTGATTATTTAGTAAATAATTCACATAGAATGTCAAAATATGACCTGCGAACTGATTATGAGAATCTTGATAAAAATTGAAAATTTTTTTTAAAATAGGCGTAGGACCGCCCACTTGTCATAAAATCAATTTTACAAATATTATTAATCATAAACAGGGCTGCTCAAAATTTTTTATATGGAAGTGCGAATCATAATACATGTACAAAATTGTATGTGCATTGAAACTTTTTTTGTATTTAAAAAATATATTTAAAAAATTTTAATTGTTTGAGGTCGGAATATGTTGAATATTTGGTTTCATATTACAAAATATTAGCTTAAAATATTACGTCAATAGTTACATCACCAACATGCAAGAGCCAATAAATTTAATTCTGAAAGTAGCCTCAAGTTTTGTGGGAACATATTCTATTTACATATATCGTCGGAATTTGGTTTTCAATAATCATACTAAAAGTGAATGTAGAGGTTTCCGCGAATGCTGCATTGGAAATTGAATTTGAAAACTTTTGAAATGCTTAATTAGAGGACTCTGCGTGGTTTGTTTTAAATTTTTGTTCAAATTTACATACATATTGTAACGAATTTAGTGAAATTCCGCTTATTTCAACACTTCTGACGTTCGAATCGCTAAACTGTTGAATGAATCACTCCAATATTCAGTATTGCAAACTGGTATTTATTTAGATTACTTTGGGAGTAGTGAAATTATATTTCAATATCACGTACTTCACAATAGCGCGTGTTAATCAAACTGAATTACTGATTACTCAGCTTGCGCTGCTTTTATACTCTCCGTTGCCTCGTTCGCATATTTTTCCTAAGGTTAAGAGTTTCACCTTCTACAACTTTTGTATCTCCTGCTTGGTTAGTTATCAGCTATATAAGTACATGTATATTTATAGTTTATAGCCTTATGCGTGTGTATGTGTGAGTAACTACTTCGGTTGATGACTACATTTGTGTGCATGAGATAGCTCTTCGACGCCTTCAACATAAGTGTTGCTAGCTTTAATATGTACACGTACATAAGAGCGGCTAGTTCATGTTTTTGTTGTTGCCTGATTATGCTATAAAGTTTTTGAATAATTTTTAGTTGTCAAATTGTTAGTGTAACTTTTTTATCATACACAAGTACCTGAGCTTCTTACGGGAGTGCTTTTTCTTGGCACTTTCATAAGAAATTCAAGCATTTTCATATAATTCGAAATTATATGTGAGGGCATATGGGAGTGCTTTAAAATTTTTTTTTATATTCAAAGTGTGAATTTGAATCTGTACCTAGGATTCAGAGCAAAACAAAAACAAAAGTGCTACAAGTGTATAGGGGTTGAGCAGCTCTGATCATAAATCAAAAATATTTAAACCCCTATCGTAACAAAATTCGGCAGAGAAGTTGCCTTTACTATAAGGAATGCTTTGAAGAAAAAAATAACAAAATCGGTTAAGGAACACGGCCGCTTTTATATAAAAGATTTTAGAAGGGTCGCTAAAGGGTTAAAAGGGCCGTACACGAATAAAATAAGCTATATCTTTGCAAAAAAGAGCTTTATATCAATGGTATTTTATTTCCAAAGTGGATTTATAGAAATAAATAGGAAAAACTTCAAATTTTAAAAAATGGGCGTGGCACCGCTCCTTTTATGACTAAACATTTTTCTATGTTTCGGGAGCCATAAATCGAAGAAAAATTAGAGCAGAATAGAACTATATGTATATGTATTATTGCGCAGCCTTGTAACACTATTAAGCACACAAAACAAACAACAACAGCATTTCAAGTGTACAGCTGGGTATTTAGTGTTCGGTTTCAGCCGAACTTAGACTTCCTTACTTATTGTATATAAATTTGGTAAACAATTTGCATACCGTATTACTTTTGGAGTGACCGAGTACTACTTTGAAAAATAGTTATATATTTTGTTAAAAATAAAAATATAATAATTTGTTTATATTTTTGCAGACAATATCCATTCGCACGTGTGCTCTACTATTCTCTTTCACCTGCGCCACGCTAGCAGCACAGTTACCGCCTAGTTTTCTGCCACATAGATACACACAATATTATCATTATCCTGTGCCGCGACAGCAATTCCCTTTCCCAGCATCAAAACCAACAACACAACAACAACAACAGAAATATCTGGGCTACTCGCATATATATAAACAACATTATGCACAACAACAAACACGCAGCTATCAACAACAACAACAACAACAGCAACAATATCGTACACAATCTACAAAAACCGTGAATTCATATTACCAACAATCAACTAGAGCAAATAACAATAATATAATACAAAAATTTACATCACCTACTTTAGAAAATGCCGCATTCACAACTGCCTTGACAAGTCAAGGTTATAATTTTGTTGGTGGTAATGGCGGCGCAAATGCTCGCAGCATCAATAACCCAGCAGCATCATCAATTTTCTCAGCACGCGTATTACCAGCTGCATCATCGTTGTCATTGATGGCCGCTAATGCTGTTGAATCAGGCTATAATAATAATAATGATATTGGAACGGATGGTAGCATTGATTTAACAGATTCATCGATCAATTTAAAATTGCCGCTGCCAGTGAATATAGCACCAATTAAAGCATCACCACTACCACTACAAGCGGGCACATCATTTAGTCAGTTGGCGAATGGTGTTACTTCGTATGGTACGACTTATCCACAACGTAAGCGGTGATGCGTTTGTGTATGTACATACATTTGTATGAAGGAGGTGGTGAATTCTGCTGTGCGCTATAGCCAAGTAGCGTTGCGCTGATGCTTGAAATATGTTGCGTTTGCGTAAAGCGGTTGATTTAGGCCCGGGCTTTTAGTGCGCGTTTAAACTACAGTTAAAGTTGACTAGAGTTAAACGCTGCCACTTTGGCTGCTTAGGCTGAAATTAGCAGCAAATTTGTATGCCATCGAACAAAATGCAAAGGTTAAACTCTAGTCAACTTTAACTTGAGTTGGAATTCGCTCTGAAAAACCGGACATTAGTCTTTTATTTATCAGAAATGAAATTGAAGTTTAAATTTTTAAATATTCCGTGATATGAGTTTATCGCTTAATTTAATGATTTTTCATAGCATACCACCAGAGTTGCCAATGCCACCAGTCATAATTTAAGGTATTCTATTTAAGTTAGAAATACTTTATTATATTTTAAGTTAGTCTGAAGAAAAAAACAATGTGTAAACCGATCTTTGTACCAATAATAATATAAAAGTGGATGCTAAAGTATGCTTGCCATGCCGAAAAAAAAGTATGAAATGTCTTATTTTATGTAGAACCCTATAAAATCGACCCACCTGTAGGTTAAGATATGAACTTCAAGCCCAAGCATCATATTCTAAAACAAGAAAAAATGGCACATGGAACTAAAAGATCGTAATTTAGTACAATGAGCTCACATAAAACTTAACGGTTCGCTCATTTTACATGTCGTCTTGGGAAAATTGCAAAATAATTTTGCCGAATGTTACCTGAAGGAAAATTTTAGAATAACTTGACTTTTAAGCACACTATGCCTCTACGTTCTTTCAAAAAGCTTTTTGCAAATAAAAGTACTCACTTGCACTCACCAAATTATGGTATCCCAGCTTTATAGTAGCTTTTCTGGAGAATCTAGTTCATCTTACTATAGTAAGCATGGAAGATTAACAGTTTCTTAGTAAGCTTGCTTGTTTTATCAGTAAGAAGTAATTTAGTTCATTTGTGGCCCACAATAAGTTTTGTTCACTTGGACTATAAGTGCCGCGGATCTGTGTTCGGCGAAACTCACTCTTTTCTACGTATCCGAGAAACATGCACAATAAGGTATCTTTATATTTAACTCTGTATGAGTTAACGCATAATAGAGTAAAATAGCACTTGCCAAGTACGACCATAGGTGGCGGAAGAAAAATATAGGCACATTACCATAACGTTAGCCATGCCTGAATTATATGCACCGCTAGCACCATTAACATAAACTTATTTGCTCTGTATCCTAGAAGACGTGGAACGCATAGAAGTTAATTTCGCAGCTAATGGTTACATATAAAGTCAGATATTTGCCAATCAGAGTATTTACCTTATTACGAAGGCACTCACGGACAAATACACTCAAAGGCATAGTTCTGGCCCTTATCGTCAAGTGAATTATGACGACTTCAGCGGCAGTACTTGCATTATTACAGATATTGGTATTGATAGAAAAAATTCCGTCATACCTGAGTAGCAAAGTTGTACAAGATTACAATCATTATAATTTTAAGCCAATAATCACTCTACTTGGCGGCCACCGTGGTGTGATGGTAGCGTGCTCCGCCTACCACACCGTATGCCCTGGGTTCGCACCCCGGGCAAAGCAACATCAAGATTTTAGAAATAAGGTTTTTTAATTAGAAGAAAATTTTTCTAAGCGGGGTCGCCCCTCGGCAGTGTTTGGCAAGCGCTCCGGGTGTATTTCTGCCATGAAAATCTCTCAGTGAAAACTCATCTGCCTTGCAGATGCCGTTCGGAGTCGGCATAAAACATGTAGGTCCCGTCCGGCCAATTTGTAGGGAAAATCAAGAGGAGCACGCGCAAATTGGAAGAGAAGCTCGGCCTTAGATCTCTTCGAAGGTTATCGCGCCTTACATTTATTTTTTATTTAATCACTCTACTTATTTGATTGCCATGAATTTTTATTGCTTATTTTGTGGTTGTAAAATTTACAAATTACAATGAGCTTATAATCAGCTGTAGCAATGTATTTGATTGCTTTCTTTGTGATTGTAAAAATTACAGTTTATAGTCAACTTGATTGTGATGAATTGTGATGAAAACAGAGACGCATTCAAATATAGGTAATGAATGAAATTATCAAATATGCAATCACTTGGAACTTGGCTCCATCATTCTTACTTATGTTAGTTTTTACATATATACATAATTTCGTTTATGCAATTTAAAAAAATAAAGCACTATAATGTCGCCAACTTGTTACTACTGAAGGCCAATAGCTCTTTAAAAGAAAATTTGTTATTCATTGTACCCCAGCGCCACGGTGCGCTAACCAAAGTGCCGTTGCCATATTCATTGAAATAAACTTTACAAATACACCAAATTACTTAACTTTTGAGATTTGTTATAAATATAAATAAAATTTGTACAATCAATGATTGTTGCAGAAAAGTGATTGCAATCATATGCATACAAAGGATTTTAGATTGGATTTTTTTTTTAATCAATTTTTAAACAATCAACGATTGTAAGAACAACATGATTGCAAACAAATACTCGGAAGTGATTGAAGATTGTAATTGTACACTCATATATCGCACACCTAGATTAAAACGATGATATACTAAAAAAATTTCATTATTCAGAGCACTCGAAAATGATATTATAAATTCAACAAAAGATTTTCTCAGTGATTAGTGATGGTATAAGTTAATAGAAAAAACAGTTCGATAGTAATTGAATTAGCATGGCGGGAGGTTCATATAAATTCGAAATTTCAGATTTTTGAGTTAGCCAGTTATTGATCTAGGTGTGGGATAAGATAAAAAATCTAAAGTGATTGCAATATTTGTTGGACTTTGAGTTCACAATCAAAGTTTTTTGCAATATTTTATAGCTGCGCTAATTAGTCATCAAATTTGCACCTATTATGGGACTTAACCAAAAGTTAGACCTATTAAATAATTACTAGAAATTTTAATGAGTATTAACTATACGGAGTAATCTTTATTAAGAATAATCTCAAGTAATTTAAATAATTTTTACTAACAAGATTTAATATAATTTTTGATAATTTTCAATTGGTTTTTAATTATTCTAATTGTAAATTTAATACAATTGAATTATTATTTTTGATTAATATAATTATTTGATTGATTATTTTTAATAATTTGATTATTTTGAATTGAAAAGCCAACTTTTCCAACTACTTGTGCTTTAATGCCAAATAATCATATTATTATACTTTTCATGAACATGCAGTGGTATATTAACTTTGGTCCGATGTTTGTAACGTTGAGAAATATAGAAGATAGACTCACCATTATATATACCGAATTGATCAAGGTAACGAACTGAGTTGATATAGCCATATTCGTCTGTCCGTCCGTCCGTCTGTCTGTTTGAACGCAAACTAGTCCCACAAATTTGAGATATCTCAATGAAACTTGGCACAAGGATGTATTTTTGTATTATATTAGACATTTGGCGGATCCGGTAGGATCGGACCACTATAACATATATCTCCCATACAACCGATCGTTCAGATAAGACGATTTTGGTCATTCCTGTCGCAATTTAGAAAGTGTAAACGTGAAATTCGGTGATATATATTCTAATATATCATAGAAGATATCCTGAAAAAATCACTTTGATCGGAGCTATATAGTATATATCCCATACAACCGATCGTTCAGATAGAAAGATTTTTGGTAATTTCTCCCTTAATTTCCAATAAAAAAGCATTAAACTTGGTGATATTTATTCTTAAATATCATAGAAGATTGCCTGTAAAAATAATTTCGATCGGAGCTATATATAATATATATCCCATACAACCGATCGTTCAGATAGAAAGATTTTTGGTAATTTTTCCCTTAATTTCCAATAAAAAAGCATTAAACTTGGTGATATTTTTTCTTATATATCATAGAAGATTGCCTGTAAAAATAATTTCGATCGGAGCTGTATATAATATATCGTTCAGATAAGGGGGTTTTTTGCCATTTTTTATTTTATATTTATCTTAAAAATCGTTTAGGTGTGTATACTTGTTCACTATATATTTCTTATCTTATTACTTATCCGATTATTTGGAGATTACGAACGGGATAAGATTATTGTTCAGCCCCGTTCATGAAAGGTATGAAGTCTTCGGCACAGCCGCAGACAGTCCCGTCCTTACTTGTTTTTTATTGTTTTATTTAGTTAAATATAAAATTATCAATTACTGGGACATGCGTTAAAAATTAATTGGTTATTAACATTTAAAAAGGGAAAGAAATTAATGATTATTAATATTATTGAAATTTTAACAGGTCTGCTTGAAGTTAGAAAGTCAATTTGAATTGGGCTAGATTAAGAGAGCATGCGTGGGAGTTTCCCATTATTTTCCAGTGAGTTCCCTCAGTGAATGCCAGGTACCGGCACATTCGTCAAACCAGATTACTTCCTTAGTCCTTAACGAACAATTTGGTGTCCCTAACTTTTCTAATATCTGCCAGACTGTCGCAAAACTATAAGTCGTCTTATTTGCAATCCTGGACACCAGTAGAGAAAGTGATGAATCGACTATTCTTACTCCTCATCCCAACATCTTCTGCAGAGTGTACTTGTTCGTATACGTGGATGTGAAATAATATATAATATTACATATAGAGATAAAGATACTCTTCGACAGTTTTGGAGGGTGTTATCGATGCGGGTAGTTATGTATGTGCCAGCATGCAGCGACATCTCAAGCTACTTAATCCGACTTTCGGAAAAGGCTTGATATGAAAGAAACTTTAATGTCGCCAGGGCTTGAATTTGTCCTAATTGCTTTTGTTTGCGCTTCTTAATTTATTCTTTTAAACGAAAACGGCCACCGTGGTGTGATGGTAGCGTGCTCCGCCTACCACACCGGATGCCCTGGGTTCAAACCCCGGGCAAAGCAACATCAAAAATTTTAGAAATAAGGTTTTTCAATTAGAAGAAAATTTTTCTAAGCGGGGTCGCCCCTCGGCAGTGTTTGGCAAGCGCTCCGGGTGTATTTCTGCCATGAAAAGCTCTCAGTGAAAACTCATCTGCCTTGCAGATGCCGTTCGGAGTCTGCATAAAATCATGTAGGTCCCGTCCGGCCAATTTGTAGGGAAAATCAAGAGGAGCACGGGGCAAATTGGAAGAGAAGCTCGGCCTTAGATCTCTTCGAAGGTTATCGCGCCTTATATTTATTTTATAAACGAAAGATGCGTTGTTTCACATCCACTACCAATTTAAACTGAAGGCCAATTTTCACGAGTTTACAATCCAAAATAATTTGTTCAATGACATGTTAATCGATTCAATTGTGAACGTCTATAACGTAGCTGCAATTAAAAAATTAATAAAATAAATAGCAGCTAATTAGCATAAATAATTAAATCAAACTTTTTCAGGTTATGCTTTTTGATGCGATAGAGATTTTTGGTATTTTTATAGTCATTTGACCGGTCAGTTTAATTTAGGCATGTGCTCATTTATTTTTGCATCCAAACTTTTTTGGTTTGTCATCAATCTTGTCACTTCTCTTAAACGCATTTTGCACATACCTGTGGTCAAGGTTTTTTTAGTTTCTTCTAGTTTTTTCTTCAAACATTTCACTTTTAATAAGTGTTGTTAACCAGATTTCCATTTTTGTCAATTCTATTCTATCTACTTAATGACTTATAGAGTAAGGCCACTAACCCGGACTCAAATTATATTAAAATTCAATTTTTATTCACAATCGCCATAAAATTAATATTTTTTAAGTTCTCGTTTTCAACAACTTCTTTTTTGAAAAATTGACTTAAACTAAGCTTCTGGTTTAGCAAGAAGCTTTATTTGGAAGAAGAGTGGAAAAAGTGAAAAGAGCGGAAGTTGGGATTTGCATATGGTTGTTGATCCCTTTAATTAATTAAACATTATTTGAGTAATTTAAATAAAAAAATTTTAAATGTTTTAATATGAAACGAGTAAGGGAGGGATTGTCTTCGAATGTGCTGAAGACTACATACCTTTTATGAATGCAGCTGAGAAAAATCTGATTAAATTTCAAAAATTCATAAAATCTGAGGGATCAGTTGTATGGTGTATATATTGTATAAACGACCGATCTTGATGATTTTTTCAGACAATAACACACAAAAAAACATAGTGCACTTTCGGGCACCAAAATAAATCCGCTCATTGAATTTTATCGATATGTCTCACAAATTGAGGACTAGTTTGTATCACTGAATCAACTCAGCTCGTAATTCTTATCATGCTGGTATTACTATTAGTAACAAAGGGTAAGTACGCATGTAGATCAGTGTAAGCTCTGCTCCCAGACACACCGTGTTTAAGAGCGATGCAAGTAGCAAAACAAAAACTCCAAACGAAAATGCTATTTGATTGGATTTATTTGTTGATTTTTGTGTATTGCTGTAGCATCTTTTTTTATATTGTAGTTGGTATTAAACTGGGAACTCAGCAGTATATTTTTTGCCCTTGCTTCACTACATGTAGCATTTCGTTTGGAGTATTTATTCTTCTATTTTCTCTGCCCTAAACATATCGTAGCTTTTAACAGAGCATAACAAATGCTTCTATGCTACGGCTCTGCTCTATGCACTGTTCATGTTCAGCAGCAGTGCCGTATTCATTGAAATAAACTCAAAAAATACACCAAATTGCTTAATTTTTGAAATTGATTACAAAAAAAAATTTGTACAATCAACGAGTGTTGTAGAAAAGTGATTGCAATCAAAAACATACACATGATTGTAGATTAGAATTTTTTTACGATTAATGGTTATACAATCAACGAGTGTAAGAAGAACGTGATTGCACAAATAATCGGAAGTGATTGAAGCTTGTAACTGTACACTCATATATCGCACATCTAGATTAAAACAACGATATACTAAACAAATTTCATTATTCAGAGCACCGGAATACGCAATTTTAATTTCTTACAAAAGATTTTCCCAGTGGTTAGTGATGGTATAAGTAAATAGAGAAAACAGTTCGATAATTTTAAATAATTTTTATTAACAAGATTTAATATAATTATTTGATTATTGTCAACTAGTTCTTGATTATTTTTATTGTAAAATGAATACAATAAAATTATTATTTTTGATTAATATAATTATTTGATTATTTTTAATAACTTGATTGTTTTTAATTGAATAGCCAACTTTTCCAATTACTTGTGCTTTAATGTCCAATAACCATGGTAATTTTTTTATCCTTTTAATTGCTTAGTTATAAAATTATCAATTACTGGGTCACACGATAAAAACTAATTGATTATTAAAACTAAAAGACAAAAAAATTAATATATTGGAATTTTAACTGATCTGCTTGAAGTTAGTCAATGTAAATTAGGTACGATTAAGAGAGTATACGTGGGGGTTTCCCATTTTTTTCCGTGGTGAGTTCCCTCAGTGAGAGCTAGGTAGCGGCAAATTCGTCAAACCAGATTGCTTCCTAGTAGTCCGTAACGAACAATTTGGTTTCTCTAATGATGAGTGAAAGATCCACTTTTCTAACATCTGTCAGACTGTCGAAAAACTGTGAGTCGTCTTATTTGCAATCCTGGACACCAGCAGAGAAAGTGTTGAATCTACTCCTCTTCTTCTCATTCCGACACCTTATGCAGAGTGAGCTTTTTGGTATACGTGGATGTGAAATATTATGTACAGCAAACATTTATATACTCAGCTGAGAAGAGCTCACAGGGTATATTAATTTGGTTCGCATAACGGTAATACGTAACGGCATAAACTAATCGAGATAGATATAGATTTCTATATATCAAAATGATCTGGGTGAAAAAGAAAATATAATTTTAGAAACAACTTTGTAAAATGGGTGTGATAGCTACCATATTGAGTAGAGGAAAAGGAAAAGCTTTTGGAGGCTTGTGTCAAATGTTGTATTTAACATTTTAGTGTACACGAATTATACCGTTTCTTTCTTCTTGAACTTAATTTAAGAACATTGTTCTTAATTTAAGAACATTGTTCTCATTAATAGAACATTTGCTCATATTTTAAAACCAGCCGTTCTCTTTTCAAGAAAATGGTTGTTGTTTTGAGAACAGGTCGTTCGTTTTTCAAGAACAAAAAAGTAAGAACATGAAAAGCTTGAATTGAGTCCGGTGGTGCTGGATTTTCGAACGGCGTTTTTCTCTGAGTACATGCAGGAAACTTCAGGGTCTCCACAGCTTGAATTTTCTCACATTGTTTTTGTTTATGCTTCGTAGTTTGTTCCTTTAAATCAAAGATGCGTTACTTCACACCAACTATCGGTTTAAACTGAAGGCTAACTTTCACGAGTATACAACCCAAAACAGTTTGTTCAATGACATATTAATCAATTAAATTGTGAACGTTATACACCAGCGATCACTTCAAAAGCTGCAATTAAAAAATTAATAAAACAAGTAAGAAAGGCTAAGTTCGGGTGTAACCGAACATTACATACTCAGTTGAGAGCTGTGGAGACAAAATAAGGAAAATCACCATGCAGTAAAAAGAACCTAGGGTAACCCTGGAATGTGTTTGTATGACATGTGTATAAAATGGAAGGTATTAAAGACTACTTCAAGAGGGAGTGGGCCATAGTTCTATGGATGGGCGCCATTTAGAGATATCGCCATAAAAGTGGACCAGGTCTGACTCTAGAATTTGTTTGTACAATATGGGTATCAAATGAAAGGTGTTAATGATAATTTTAAAAGGGAGTGGGCCTAAGTTCTATAGGTGGACGGCTTTTCGAGATATCGCCTTAAAAGAGGGCCAGGGGTGACTCTAGAATGCGTTTGTACGATATGGGTATCAAATGAAAGGTTCTAATGAGTATTTTAAAAGGGAGTGGGCCTTAGTTCTATGGGTGGAAGCCTTTTCGAGATATCGCCATAAAGGTGACCCAGGGGCGACTCTAGAATTTGTTTGTACTATGTGGGTATCAAATGAAAAGTGTTATAGGGTATTTTAAAAGGGAGTGGGCCTTAGTTCTATAGGTGGACTCCTTTTCGGAATACCGTTATAAAGGTGGACCACGGTTGACTCTAGAATGCGTTTGTACAATATGGGTATCAAACGAAAGGTGTTAATAAGTACTTTAAAAGGGGATGGGCCTTAGTTCTATGGGTAGACGCCTTTTTGGGATATCGCCATAAACGTGGACCAGGGGTACTCTTGAATATGTTTGTACAATATGGGTATAAAATGAAAGGTGTTAATGAGTATTTTAAAAGGGCGTGGGCCTTAGCTCTATAGGTGGACGCCTTTTCGAGATATCACCATAAAGGTGGCCAGGGGTGACTCTAGAATTTATTTGTACGATATGGGTATCAAATGAAAGGTGTTAATGAGTATTTTAAAAGGGAGAGGGCCTTAGTTCCATATGTGGACGCCTTTTCGAGATATCGCCATAAAAGTGGACCAGGGGTGAATCTAGAATGTGTTTGTACGCTATGGGTATCAAATGAAAGGTGTTAATAAGTATTTTAATAGGGAATGGGCCTTAGTTCTATAGGTGGACGCCTTTTCGAGATATCGCCATAAAGGTGGGCCAGGGGTGACTCTAGAATTTTTTTGTACGATATGGGTATCAAATGTAAGGTGTTAATGAGTATTTTAATAGGGAGTGGGCCTTAGATCTATAGGTGGACGCCTTTTCGAGATATCGCCATAAAGGTGGGCCAGGGGTGACTTTTTTTGTACGATATGGGTATCAAATGAAAGGTGTTAATGAGTATTTTAATAGGGAGTGGGCCTTAGATCTATAGGTGGACGCCTTTTCGAGATATCGCCATAAAAGTGGGCCAGGGGTGAGTCTAGAATTTGTTTGTACAATATGGGTATCAAATGAAAGCTGTTAATGAGTATTTTAAAAGAGAGTGGGCCTTAGTTCTATAGGCGGACGCCTTCTCGAGATATCGCCATAAAGGTGGGCCAGGGGTGACTCTATAATTTGTATGTACGATATGGGTATCAAATGAATGGTGTTAATGAGTATTTTAAATGGGAGTGGGCCTTAGTTCTATAGGTGGACGCCTTTTCGAGATATCGCCATAAAGGTGGGCCAGGGGTGACTCTAGAATTTGTTTGTACGATATGGGTATCAAATGAAAGGTGTTAATGAGTATTTTAAAAGGGAGTGGGCCTTAGTTCTATAGGTGGACGCCTTTTCGAGATATCGCCATAACGGTGGACCAGGGTGACTCTAGAATTTGTTTGTAAGATATGGGTATCAAATGAATGATGTTAATGAGTATTTTAAAAGGGAGTGGGCTTTATTTCTATAGGTGGACGTCTTTTCGAGATATCGCCATAAAGGTGGACCAGGAGTGACTCTAGAATTTGTTTGTACGATATGGGTATCAAATTAAAGGTGTTAATGAGTATTTTAAAAGGGAGTGGGCCTTAGTTCTATAGGTGGACGCCTTTTCGAGATATCGCCATAAAGGTGGAACAGGAGTGACTCTAGAATTTGTTTGTACGATATGGGTATCAAATTAAAGGTGTTAATGTGTATTTTAAAAGGGAGTGGGCCTTAGTTCTATAGGTGGACGCCTTTTCGAGATATCACCATAAAGGTGGCCAGGGGTGACTCTAGAATTTATTTGTACGATATGGGTATCAAATGAAAGGTGTTAATGAGTATTTTAAAAGGGAGAGGGCCTTAGTTCTATATTTGGACGCCTTTTCGAGATATCGCCATAAAAGTGGACCAGGGGTGAATCTAGAATGTGTTTGTACGATATGGGTATCAAATGAAAGGTGTTAATGAGTATTTTAAAAGGGAGTGGGCCTTAGTTCTATAGGTGGACGCCTTTTCGAGATATCGCCATAACGGTGGGCCAGGGTGACTCCAGAATTTGTTTGTACGATATGGGTATCAAATGAATGGTGTTAATGAGTATTTTAAAAGGGAGTGGGCTTTATTTCTATAGGTGGACGCCTTTTCGAGATATCGCCATAAAGGTGGACCAGGAGTGACTCTAGAATTTGTTTGTACGATATGGGTATCAAATTAAAGGTGTTAATGAGTATTTTAAAAGGGAGTGGGCCTTAGTTCTATAGGTGGACGCCTTTTCGAGATATCGCCATAAAGGTGGACCAGGAGTGACTCTAGAATTTGTTTGTACGATATGGGTATCAAATTAAAGGTGTTAATGAGTATTTTAAAAGGGAGTGGGCCTTAGTTCTGTAGGTGGACGCCTTTTCGAGATATCGCCATAAAGGTGGACCAGGAGTGACTCTAGAATTTGTATGTAGGATATGGGTATCAAATTAATGGTGTTAATGAGTATTTTTAAAGGGAGTGGGCCTTAATTCTCTAGGTGGACGCCTTTTCGAGATATCGCCATAAAGGTGGACCAGGGGTGACTCTAGAATTTTTTTGTACGATATGGGTATCAAATGAAAGGTGATAATGAGTATTTTAAAAGGGAGGTGGCCTTAGTTCTATAGGTGAACGCCTTTTCGAGATATCGCCATAAAGGTGGGCCCGGGGTGACTCTAGAATTTGTTTGTACGATATGGGTATCAAATTAAAGGTGTTAATGTGTATTTTAAAAGGGAGTGGGCCTTAGTTCTATAGGTGGACGCCTTTTCGAGATATCGC